>NC_140300.1:18381951-18409730 GCF_964211825.1 Aythya ferina
GACGCTGATGTAATTACAATGAAATCAGCTCTTTGGTGCAGATAAAAACAAAACTGATCTTTAGGGCTTTTACTGCATGTCACAGTAAGCTCTTCCTAGAACTGGAAAGCAACTGCAATGCTGGCAGATTTGTCAGCATCACAAGAAATATGCTGTTGCAGAGAGTGATGTGTCATGAAAACATTTGCACAGAGAAGTTGTATTTCAGTTTTCTGTGTTTCTTAGTGCCGAAAGGTGAGTGAACATATTGCAAGCCTTTGCCTGGGTCTAACCCCAGGCACATGGAGACTGTGGGACAATTCTTTGGTTCAGCTTCAACATTCTTGTATCGTGAACAAAGTGTTGCAATGGTAGGAGGCTGGCTACAGTGGGCCAAAGTTTGAGACTTCATTTTCTTTAAAGACCAAATTAAAGGAAATACAAGGTCCTTCACTCTTTGTCTCTTTCACTATTTTTAAGAATAGAAAAGAAATAGAAGCATCACAATGTCACAGTATTAAAATATTTGCATTTTTATCTCATTTTCTTCAAACTTCCCCTTTTCCATATCCGTGCCCTCTTATTAGTGTCCCCTTTGCTTCCTAATTTTGTTTCATAAGCTTTTCTTCCTCTTTTTTCCTCCTTCCATTGCTTGTCTCTGACACATAACCTTTCTATCCTACTTTTCTGAACAATTTATGAAATTCTAGTTTTCCATAAGATTTTTCATAATATATGAGTACTATCTTAATGCAAATATTTAAGGAAAACACTTGAAGATAAAGTGAAGTACTTCAGCACTGAAGTGCATATTCAGATGCCTTCAACATTAAGTCAGTGGTAGTTAACAAAACTTCTAATAGTAATCCTTAGTAAAAAAAAAAAAAATACTGAATTTTAATCAAAAATCAAGTCTTTTTTTCTATATCTCTTGTGATTTTTTTTTTCTTATTGCTTATGGGAGTTACCTTGAAAATAGTATTATATGTATTCAGAAAGTGTGTAATAAGACAATAGTAAAATACAAATAATGCATCTGTGAAACCTTATTTGATCAGTACATTTAGAGTGCCAAATCTACCATTGTCTACTCCTCTGCAGTACCCTCTGTTTGGGAATTTATTCATATCACCTGCTTATGAGATGCATTCAAAACAGAAACATCATAATTAGGCCTTTATGCCAGAATTTCAGGGGAATTAAAATTCAACTCTTCCCTATAATTTTAATCTGGCTAAAATCAGAGGCAATTGCAGAGCTGAAGCTACATATTTTGCTCTGAGGATCTGGTTTAGATGAACCCTTTGATAATATCATATGAGAAGAGTTGGTCTAAAGAGATTTCCAACATAGGACTGATAGTGACAGTGATAGGCACCTGGAATTACTTATGATAGATGGACAAATAGGTAGGATAAGCAGTTTTAAATCAGTTTTTCTAGGAAATGAAATCTTCTACTCCTAAGATCTCCAGAGTAGTTTAACTTAGTTCCCCTGACCAACTCATCTACCCCTTTACTCCATGAACACAGCCAGCATTTTTACAGGATAGAGTGACTCCCTCTCAACTTGCTCTTGCGGAAGCTCCCTGAGATCTCGGGCTGCCTTGGGCTCCCTTCGGCTCTCACCCTGTGACAAATCCAATAACCATGCCTTCTAAGGCCCCCACTGCCCTGCAGCACCCTTCCACCTTGTTTCCATGTCTGATCACTAATGCAGTTTCTCTTCAGGCAGAGTCATCTCCTTCAGGTGTCACCAGGTGCTGCTGAGCAGCTTCCCAGGCTGCAGTAGGACGCAAGGAACATCTGTGCCAGAGCAAATGTCACACTGTGCTAGGAAAAGCAGGACTTGACCCAAAGGGTTTCTGTAATATATTGGTATAGCCAGCATTCAAAAGTTCAGTGGGTAAATTAAATATGAACTAAAAGGTAAGGTGGGACAAGTCTCTCATCTTGCACTCCACTTTTATCTAATGCACTTAGTTATTTTCACATGATGACTTCAGTGTTTTCATTCCCACATTCCAGTGAGTTTGGAAAGTGTCCCAATACCATTTCAAAGACAATGATTCAAGGCAAAGGTGTATGTTCTCAAAGACTACACCTACTCTGCTAAAGGCATCTGTCTTGGCCAATGGTCCCCTTGCTGCAGTCTAAGTGGCAGCCTGATTGATGTTCACATTGTTCAAGTTTAACTCCCTCTAGAGGAGAATGGATGCATCCACACTGACTAGCCAGTGGCCCTGCTTATCCTTTTGGTTCAAAGTAATGGCCTTAATACATACATTTTCTTGTGTCTTTTATACGTAAAAGTGCCTAAACCCTAGAACTGTCATGGCCCAGTAGAGTGATGTTTTCAGGATTCTCCCTGAAAACAAGGATTCTCTTCTAAGACATAAAATAAAAGCTTAAGATTGTCTCAGATTTATTGCCTTGAATATTTTACACAGATAGATTTGAAGGGTTTTATAAAACAGGATGAGCCAAACCTGGCAGTCTTGTTTGCAGTCTTGCTTTGAAGGAACCTCACCCACATTTCACATGAATTAGATCTAGGAGAGATGAAATTGAATTATTCCTGAGGAATAATGTGAGGGAAAAATAACACACACACATAGTGTTGATGATCAGTGGACAAGGGCCTGGGAGTGAACTAAAGAGCCAAGTTATTTGAGAGTGTAGCTGCACTGCAGGTATTAAGACACTTCATTTCTATCACTCTCAATAGCAAGTCAAATCCACATAAGGATATGGGTCTAAGTAACTAGCCTGAAGCAGTGAAAAAAATTAACCTACACTCAGCCTCTGAAATATGCCTAAAAGGCATGAAAAGTTACTAACTAGCTGAAAACCATTTTATGCTTGTACTCCAGTTCATTGGGAATATGAGGCCAGAGCTCCAGATAAGAGTACTGGTGATTAACATGGTGTTTTGTAACTCTAAAGCTAGCTAGAACGTGAGGTCTGAGACAAAACATCCTCTGAGCGCACTGTAACCACATGAAAGACTGCAAATAGCAGTCTCACTACCATTTCTCATAGACAACAAATGCTTGCAATGGGGTCACTCTTTGGTTTTCCTCTTTTTCTCTTCTTACACTGTCTACCTGAAGTGAAGACAGTGCAGAAAAAATAAAGCAGATTAATGCTGGAGTCTGCTTGCCATCTCCCCAGGTTGATACACAACAAGGAAAATAGTCTTGGGCCTTCCACTCACAATGCTTAGTCCCATACCAAGGTAGGCCTTAAGTTCAATCTCTGAAAGAAATACGCTCTAAAATCAATTTTCCTTCTGTTAAAATACTGAGCCTGTGATGCAGTTCAGCATTGGTCCTGTGTTCCCCAAGCTACCATTACAGTTACTGACTTCAAAGGGCAATGGGAGAAAGATAAACTTCCAGCCTAGTCTCACTTTGCAATTTAGTCACTCTTTCAACAAGAATACAAGGTTGAATTATGGTAACAAAGTGTTAGAACATTCTACCCTGTTTTGGGCAGGGTGTAGCAAATCTGTATTTTAAGCATATCCCAAATTAATAAAAAGCACCAGAGAAAGTGCATGCATAAGTGAAAAATCAAACATAAGTGGGCTGGCCTGAGGATATAATTATTTATTTAAATAGATTTTTCTTTTCTTTATGGTTTTAGGAACAAATGGCAGGTGTAAACAAAGAATAATATCAGTCATAATTAGTTGTGCAGACTATTTTGAATTACACAGTTGAGAACTGGATAAATAATTCAGATTTGACTCATTAGATCTAAAAGCAAAATCTATTTATAAACGAGAATGCTTAATAATATGTAGTCCTCAGATTAATAGTTTGAGTGAATTACCAAAATAGTCTTGCAGCTCTGGTAACCTTAATCACATGACGTGTTTCTGTTCTTCATTCACAATTTCTCTGTTTCATGCCAGTCAATGTCTTTATTAGAACATTTTTTGGAAATTAAACGCTTACTTGAGGAAAGTTTCTTTTTAAGGTCAACAAATTTTCTGCATTCCTCACCTGGTCCTTCCTGATACCTGTGTTGCGTTTGTGACTAACCAGCACCTTCCCAAATGCTGTCTCTAAAATCAGGGCCCACCTTTCAGCATTTTGACAGACTTCCATCATAATGTTTGGTAACTTCTTGCCAAACTCTACTCTTCAGCTCCTCTAACCTTTCAGTCTATAACCAAAAGTTCCCACTTGACCCAATCATATGTCTTTACCATTTTCAGCCCCATTTTGAGAAATTAAAATAAATAAATTAATTAATTAAATTAAAAAATTCCTCCTTTTAAATATTTGGCGAACACCATTAAGTCACCTGCTCATCTGAATATAGAAAATGTTGCAAGGTTCCTTAATACCTCACTTAACATTTTGCATTTCTGATCTTGCTTTTTTTTTTTTTTTTTTTCAAATCCAATCTTTTTTTTTCAAATCTAATAAATAGGATAAGTAATGAATGATATATTAAGTTGCAACAGCACTTCATATTACCAGCTGCTTTCACCCTGCTTATCTACCCAATAGCCACATTCTTAGCTGCTTGCACATCCTCATCTGTTTATTACTACAACCAAACAATTTCATCAGTAAAGATACAGTACTAGCTTCAGGTAATTGATGAATATAAAGAATAGCAATAGAATGAATATGGGAATTGCCTTTAAATATGTCTGTCTTTAAATAGTTGTGTATTTAAAGAGGCTCTGGGTGTTTGGGACAATAATAGACCAAGAAGCCTTATAGGTGATCAGAATAAATTAGTTGAAATAATAATTTAAAACAAAGTGACAAAACACTTGGGAGACCATGACTAAATAAGGGCCAATCAGCACAGTTTCTACAGAGCAAAATATTGTTGTGTTAATCTCCTAGAACTCCTTGAATATGTTAATAAAGAAGAGCAGCTGGCATAATTTATTCTAACCTCTCTGGGCCACTGACAAAATTCTTTGTGAGAAGCTATGAAGGAAACTAAATAGTGATGGATCAAGAAGTGGTGGAGGCAAAAGAGGTGAAGGGCAGGATTAAATGGTCAATTTCATCATGTCAAAGGATAACAGCGGTGGGCCCCAAGGTTCCTGCTCATCTGCTTATTTATTAATCATTTGGGAAGCTGGAAGAGCTGTGAGGCAGCAAAATTTGCAAGGGATAAAAAATAGTTCAGTTAAAGTTCAGAGATGATTGTGTGCAACTTCTGAAACAAACAAAATTGTGTGACCTACTCACTCTGACAAATGAATTATCAACCAAAGCAAAGTAAGGTACACCGGGTGGAAAAAATATGAATTACTCAACACCTCACAGAGCTCTAAATTAGCGTACCAGCTTTAGAAAGGGACCTAGTTATCCTTGTAAATTACTTCAGTAAAGACTTCTGCTTAATGTGCAGCTGTACCAGATAAGCAAACATATTAAGATGCATAAAGAATGGGAACTAATAGAGAAAGGATTAAACTGCCAATGCCATAGTGTGATCTGAAATACTGTGTGCAGTACCAGTGACTCCATCTTATAAACAATAATGCTGATTTAGAGAGGGTTCAGTGAAGGACAATGGGAATGATCAAGAGCATTAAAAAGTTCCCTTATGAAAAAAGATCGAAGACACTGGGGCTGTTGACCATGAAAAAAGGGATGTTAAATTTACAAAGAGTTATGAAGTATAAAGTTATGTCTAATGACACACACACAAAGGGAGAGCCAAAAAAATTAGAAAGAGTAAAATGGAAAAATAATTACTTTTCCATACAATTTCAGTTAGATTCTGAAACTGAGGTATCACTAAGGCCAAGAAAGGAATAGAAATCACAAAGACACTTCTCAACGGGTATAGGGATGCCCAGAATTTTCAGGGATAACATGTTAGAACCAGCTTTTTTTTTTTTTTTTTTTTTTTTTTTTGAGTCAAACTGAGTTAGGGAAGCCTGCTGTGGCACAAATTATCCCACATCCTTGCTGCCAGGTTTCTTTGAGCACCTCCCTCTGAATCATCCTGAGTGTTGTAGAAGACAAAGTATTAAATAAGACAATTTGAGATGATTCCTACAGTTGCCATGAATCAAAAGCCTTCATTTTATACTGCAAACCACTTGCAATACCTACTTGTGCTTTATTCATTAATTTTTAACCTATTTCATTAATTTTTGTACTGTTCTCCACTGAGTCTGTGCAATGCTATTTTTTAAAATCATAATGTAACATAAGTGGTAAAATTCATCATAGAGATCTAAGTATATTATGTTAACACTTTAATCTTTATCACCCAGACTTAAATGATCTTATGAAAAAATGATAACAGATTTCCTTGATAAGACCTATTTTCCATAAAACCATATTAACTGGCGTTAATTATGCTAAAATCTTATTCTTTTTTATTGATTGTGTCCCATACAAGCCCTTCCATGGTTTTAAGAGAAACTGATATCAGACTAAGTAGCCTGTAACTCCTTATATGATCTCATTTCACTCTTTTTAAAATAGTAACACTTGCTACTAGTCTTCTGGATCTTTTTTTTTTTTTTCTTTTTTTTTTTTTCTACAAATCAAGATTTGTTCAAAATCAGCATTAATATTCTGAGTGTTGCTAAGCCAATTCTTTAATACTACTGGGTGCAAGTTACTGGGCACAGTAGATTCTAAAATGGTTAATGGTTTTTGTTTCACATCCTCCCCAGTTTCTAATGGAATAAAAAGTATTTAATTAATCACTGTAAGAGATTAATACATCATGCTAATGATGAATACTTCTGTTTTTCTTGCATAGTGATCGACAATTTTACAATCCTGGTCAAGTACTGGATCTATGCCATTTCTAGAATTTTATTTGTTTCTGATTTAGTTAAAACATTCCTTCTCATCAGTTCTTACATGTCTTTAGCTTTCCTTGTCAGCTTGTCAGCTTTTTCTAACTGCTGGTATGGGCTCACCATGATGAATTTCCCTGTGTTTCCTTTTTTCTCCACGTGCTACTGTGGCAGGTGCTTTCACCTGTCCTCTTCACAAGGATGTTTTCTTACCCAGAGATGACTTTGGTGATTATTGCAGGGGTGCACTGATGGAACCAGGGCCTCAGAGTCCTCCAAGCTGGAGACTCATGTCAGAATTACCGACTGGTAGTGAAATACTTGCCCTCATCACATTCAAAAAGATTTCTGTAGCCTTCTGGCTACAGAAATTCAAATAGAGTGATGCAATTGGAGTAGACCTGTAAAGAGAAGTGTCGGGCATTGAGCATCTGGTGTTCACACCACATTTTTCCGGGGTCTTTCCTTAGGACCAGCTCTAGCCACAGTTCCCAGACTGAATGGGACACATCTAGGTTTAGTGTATCTAAAGATTCACTTCAGAAGCACATTATTGACCTGAGTAGAAATAATAATGTAGATGCATCTTTTAATAAAAAAAAATACTGACTTGATCCAGATTTTTCCAGGATCTGATTGACTCTCAGCTACCAAATAACCCTAAATATATATATATATAAAAATATATAAATATAAATATAAATATATATATATATATATATATACAGATGCATATATAAAGGAGAGGGAGAGAGAGAGAGAATCATTTCTTTTTGTAATGTCATGTGTGGTGAAAATCATCCTACTGACTATTTCTTTTCAAAATCTATATATATTCTTCCAGAATGAACCTATGAAACATCACTTTTTCTACCAAATCTAGCACAAAACAAAGGCATCTGCTGAAATGGAGGGACAAGGATATTGCCAAAGACAAGCTGAAAAAAAAAAAAATCTTATCCTTAAAAAATTACAGGTTGTTTGTTGTTGTTGTTTATATATATATATATATAATTAAGATGGCTAGGAATTATCAAATGAATCTAAGTAAAGAGAAAGTCTGAAAGGGTTGTAATGAGCAGCTTTTGAATTAGAGGTAGCAGAACATTAAATAACTAAATTTCCAATCAGTGTAATTTTTAAATGACCTCTAAATCAAAACTAGTTTGATTATACACTGTTTGAAGAAAATTAATTATCCTTCTTTTCCTTCAAAGTATGGAAATTTTCAGGCCAAACCAATTTCCAAGCCAAAGTTATAAAAGGGCAAAAATAGGACTTTAGAAGCTGTTTGCAACCTTAACAATAGGGAGAATACAGTTTTTCCATAATAAAGAGAAGGTGGACGTGACAAAACTGCCTGAGAGGGCTACAGATTTGATAAGAAGAGGGGGTGAACCAAAACTTTTAAAAATCCAACACTTAGAGAGTTTAGCTGAAACTTCTTTCATGTGTAACGTTGAATAGTCTGACACAGGGCTAGCACAGGTAGCTGCTGTTCCTGTTATGCACTTTGTGTCCAGAAGGAAACTTCAATGTGCAAATGTTGGGTAGGAAAATGGACACCCCAAAATGGGGCACTGCATTTCTACCTGTCTGAACTATTACTCTGTAAGTAGAACAGAAAGCTAAATGTTTTCTTTTCCTATAAATTCAGCAATGCAAAGCCTGTTTCACACATGTAGCCACTGTTTCTCATTCCAGCATCTTAACTTCTTCAGTCAGTTGGTGGTGGACCTGTTGGATATAGATAAGATGAAGAAGATTCAGCCAAGGTGAAATAGCATGTTACAGCTTAACTCAGACTTTCCTGATAGCATCAAGGCTGAACTTGACTGTTGGTTGCACTTTACTTTCTGGATGTAGTGATGAAATACAGTCATTGAATTATCTTGAGTCACCCATTTGCTGGGAAGTTCAGGTTTCTAAAAACCTTGATTATGTAGCTGAAATACTGGGGAAAGTCATATATCAGCAACAGAGCTGGATGAATGACAATTCATTTGTGATGAGGGGTTTTTTGCTTCATTTACCATTTGTCACTCTTACATATAATTATTTGAAATATTTTGTTGAATAATTTCTATAAATATTTTTGGTATGCACGTTATTGGAAGGCAGTTTAACCAATGTATCTGATATTAGGCATTCAAAAGGGAATCTGATTGGATATATCAGTCACATGTTTGTTTTCTAATTGGTTGAGGATATCTCTCAGAATCTGCCTGCTAGTAATAATAATAATTATAAATGCAAAGTTATTGCGGCATTGATCATTCTTGCCAATAAACTGATATACTGGATTATTTGTGGAAAGCAAACACAAAAAAGGATGTGAATAGTTAATTACAGCTCATTCATTTGAAAGACTATTTGCAAAAAAAAAAAAAAAAAAAAAAAGAAAAGAAAAGATTGGGAATGTTCCACCAAACGATACTCACTGCTATCTTCTTCCCTCTCCTGTCTTTGAAACTCTGTTGTTTGAAGGACAGATGCTGGCATTCAGTTGTCCTTTCAGGACTTGTCACAATGCCATACCTAGTATGAAACCTCAGGTTAAAATAGTTAAGTAGAAATTTTTACTTTAGCATTTCCTGTTCCCAGTACCATCCGGTGTAGAGTACAGAGTAATGGTTTATAATGCCCTGTATATACTATTTGCTTATGAACAAATATTTTAAAGGTTTGTAAAAACTTTTTTAGCTAACTTTCACAAGATATAGATATTTGACTCAGGATGGATTGTCTCCAGAGTACATCCCTGGTGACTCCTTATATGAATTACATAAACTGAAGTGTCATTTGTAACAATTGTCTCATAATTTGGAAATCCCACCAGAATATATATATACCTTCATTTCAATGCATTAATACATGGCTCCTCTGATCCTCTTTACAGGTGACTTCCAGTTTAGCACATGGCCTAATTCAGAGAGTTATTCACTCTTCTTTACTCATTAAAGTAGAACTGAAAGAAAAACTACTTGATCTCCATCCATACCCAAATGCTTCTGCCTTGCCAGCAAGAATTCACTGATTCCTTCTGGATAACTATATTA
This sequence comes from Aythya ferina, assembly GCF_964211825.1. Lineage (NCBI taxonomy): Eukaryota > Metazoa > Chordata > Aves > Anseriformes > Anatidae > Aythya > Aythya ferina. The sequence goes on from NC_140300.1 coordinate 18,391,791, forward strand.
TAGACCTGACTACACTGGGCATCAAAAAAGCTGAAGATACAATCTGCATAACATTTACATATATTTACATACATATGCCTGGCCAGAAAATACAGCAAAAGAGGGCTAATGGAAGTGTTCTCTGTTCTTTTGGTGTGCCTTTCTTTTTTTATTATTATTTTTTTTTCTTTTTCAGGCATCTGTTTTACTCAAAAATTTTCCAAGTTGTCCCTGTGCCCCAGATTTGCTTCCACTCAACCATGATTAGTTATCACGCTTTTTCAGTTTTTGTCCTCTACAAAAACTGAAAACTCTACACAATTTTCTCAGTCTAGCAGGATTCTTTAAAAATGTCCTAATTCACCACTATTAATGTATTCAAAACATTTCCACTGCTAGCTTGTGTCTTATTTCCCCAACTTTGTCCTTCAACATCCTAGATCTCCTCTCCATTTCTGCCTCCACAGCTCCTCCCATATTTTATTTCCACCATGGAACAGAAGAATAGGATGAGGAGGATAGTGTTGTATTTGCTGTACCTAGGTTTCTGGCATTTAGATAAGTTCAGTGGCTTTCCTGTTTTCTTCTGGGTTAATGCAGCTATCACAGATGGTATGCTTGATGATATTCAGCTACCATCCCAGGTTTATTGTCTTGACCATAAAAGCTACAGAACATATCAGGGAGATGCTGGAGAATGGATATAGAGCTTCTGAAAGATGATAGTTAAATACACATGGTGCAGTCTTCACCTCTTAAATTTCCTAGTTACAACCTCGTCAGATGAAGAGATTCCTTCATGAGAAACAATCATAAGAACTAGCATATTAAAGAAAAAAAAAAGAAAATCAAAAAAGGAATGAATCTTTCTTGAAAAATAAACTGAGAAGAAAATCAAACTTGGATGTCACTAAAGTCTGCTGCATGTTAAGTCTATGCTAAAATATGGAGAAAGTTGTTAACAGGTGAGGGTGATAACTATAGCCTTTATAGCATCAGAAAGGCAAAAATTGCCTCTGAGCCTTACCCCTTGGACTCCAAATTATACTGCAACAGGTTCATATATTTCTGTAAGGACATTCATACCCCAGTTAAAGGTGTGCTCTGAGTTAGGCCAACAGCAACAATATTCTTTAAGGGAATCTGTTTTCTTATTCAGACTTTCAGCTGAGTCTAACTGCCAAAGCTAATCATGTTGTTTTTCCCCTAGAGCCCTGATTCAGTCAATTCTGGGGCAAAGATTTTGTATAGAATTTCTTCCCCAATTAGAGATTTCCACAGACTGATTTCAAGTAGCTAATGAGAATGTACAGGGATTATAAACATACTTTCTTTGGGTATTTTGGGTATGATTAATCCTGTTTCCTGACTTCAGAACACTAATATGTATATAATGAATTCTTTTTACTGTTGTTCTCATTTTCTTTGGACTTCAGGTATGAAAAAGAAGGGGTAAAAAAAGAAGTTGATTAGTACTGCTTCTGGCATTAAACAATTGAGCTGGAGTTAGGAAAATACTTTTGAAGGGATTTTTCTGCCACTGTTCGAAAGCTGCTTGAACTTACAAAATAGCCAATGAAGGCTTAAGAACCTTGTGGAAAATTTTCCACTAAAAGTAAATTTATATATTCCATTTCTCATGCTGTCACCAAAAGGGAATGAATGTATTTTTTCAACAACAATTTAAAGGTAGATTGAAGTACACTTCCAGTAGAAGCAGTTATCAAATGACAGTTAAGAAGTTCATTGTTGGTAACTGTGCAAAAGAGGATATGCATGGATAGTTTGTTCAGTTTCTAGTTAAATACTATTTCTCAATGAATTAAAAATAAGGACTCTCCTGGGGAAATCTAACAGAAGATTTCTGCACATAACCTTTAGGTAAAGAAGTCAAACCTTGTAAACAACCAGAACAGAATCTCTGAGGGAAAAATGATTGTGAAATAACTGAACAGTGCATAATGGGTTAACCAAGTCAACAGACATTATTTTATTGTAATATCCTGCTGATTGTGAACATATCACCAAAGCATATATCTGCCTATGAACAGCTTAAAAGAAGTGCCTGTATAGTGATTGGCTTCCTTTGGGATAATGCAGGAGGATGTGTGTAAGATTTAAAATTGTGTTTTCCTTTTAGGAACTGTAATGGGGCCCTTATTTTTTTCTTCCTTTGGAAAAATAAAGAATTAAATAAAATAACTAAATTAAAAAATTAAGCATTAATCTCCTAGTGGTACCTAGTAACGAAATGTGCTAAGATGTAGTCTATAGGAATAGAGGCAGAGAAAATGAGTCTCAGTGACTCTTATCAAGACCAGCAAATACATTAGGTAGCAAATGCTTAGGCCAATATTTAACAGTAACCTCTTTTGTCAGTCACTGACAATTGATGCAAGTGTCTGAGGTAAAAGGCTAGCTTGCCTTTGAAAACATCACTGGCTGGTGTCACCAGTTCCACTTTTGCAGCATCTAACACTTTGCAAACTTATCCTAAATGACACTTGTATCTGCACTTTTGAGGAACTGCATCAGTTCCTGCACATGGATTTTCTTTATAATTGATGTTATGGGAAATATTTTTCTTCAAATGTTAATTTCAGAAGGTATGGAAATGCTGTGAGCCAAAACATGTGGAGGTTTTCTGCCACCCATTCTACCTGATGTTTTTTCCACCCACTTAAAATCAGTTAATATCATCTTCCTGTGTGAGACTCAGGACTGAATTAAGTAGGAGAAGGTTGTAAAATGCCTTATTAGCTGTAGATGTTAACTTTTGTTCAAGGCAACTGCTTTAGCAGATCTAAGCCTTCAAGAAAAGCTATGCTGTTCTTGTTTGCATATAATTATATTTTTCTCTGTATACTCAATGATACAATTATTACCCGCAATTGCTGTCACTTGAAAAAGTTCAACTGAATCCATGGATGTTTATCAATTTTTTTGGTCTCTAAAACTGTAATCTAGAGTCTAGATTATATTCTCTACCTTAAAATAATACCCTTTTAGAATTTGTATTACACAGTGGTTCACATCCATCTTTAGAGAATCAGAGTGAGAGAATTCAACTCAGAGGTTAATTTGGTCCATATACTTAGACAATAGCAGGTCTGAGGAAAATTAGCACCAATAATTATAAAACTGATGTAAGTCATGAATCTTATTAGAGTAATTTTTAACAATTTAAGGACTAGAGGATCACAAATGTCAGGAATTCAGTCATATCCTTGGCTTTTAATAAATGGCAAATATTGATAGAATTTAGGCTCCCTACGTTTGTGAGCTTAATTAGCCTCTAAGAACACAGAAGATAAAATGATCAATTTTAAAGTAGTGTTACTAAGCTAAGAGATTCAAGCCAAATTGGACATGGATATTATTAGACTGTATTTATTGCAAAAGGGGAACTCTAATTTTTTACTAATTTTTTCTATAAGCATCAATCAGAAATGATTTTCATTTATTTTTCTTCTGAGTGACTATATATGCTACTAAGAAACAGGTGTTGCTTCTTCTCATACAGGTCCACAGGCAGAAGAATTCTGTTTTATTATACTATAACCTGCAAGCTGTAGGTGATTTAACTACCCAAGTATCTATTGCAAAAGTAATACATCAGGACACAACCTGTCCAGCAAGTCCATGAATGCATTGCTGAGACAATTAGTTACATAGGATAGGAAAATGGGATGGATGAGCTTTCAGAAAATGCTTCTAACTCATAGAAAATTAAGAGGCAAATATTACTGTGGAATGATAGAGTTTAAGATGTTTGGAAAGGGTTCACACACATAAAGCCAATGGATTTCAGAAAAAGACAAACATCAATAAACTCAAGAGAATTGATAGGTGAGGTCTCCAGTGATGTTGGTCTCAGGGAATAATGATTAAGGAGATCTGGCAGATGTTTAAGACAGAGGAAAGCTAGGAAACACACCACAACACCAATTAGACCAAAATATAAATTCAAACATGAGATTCAACCCTAATCTAAAGGAAAATAATTTAAGTTAGAAAGTAACACAAGTATAAAAGTCCAGCACAATTTTAGGGGCAAAAATGAGAACAGCACAGAAACTGAAATGCACTTAATAATGGACATGTGTAAGAAATAATTCTGAAAGGACCTGAATATTCAAAGGCAAACCAAAGAAAAAACTAGTCTCCCAATGAGCATAATAGAAGAGTTACTTATCTGAGATGCCAAGATTTAAGTTTTTCAGCTTTGTTAGGTGTCTCTTCTAGTTATTTCCAGTGATAAAGGTATTCACAGAATCTAGATAAGATAGTTCTGAATCATCCACATGTGATGAATTTTGTTGTTTTGAAAAATCTGGCTAATGAAATCTTGGAGTCATTAACAATAATATATGAAATTGTGGAAGACAACAGATACAGTGGGGGTTGCAAATGTCTTTGCTAAAGCAGCCAAGCATAATGCTTGTCTCAAAAAGTGGGAGAAAATAGGAACATTCCCCAAAGAGAATGCAATAATTTAATAATTTGTAAGCACCTGGATCAAAAAGAGAATTTTCTTATACCTGATGCAGATTTAAAAAATTCATACCACATTTCAAACTGCTAGAAGATAGAAATCATGTCAGTAGGAAAGAGGATAAGCTATATGACTTGATTTCACTGAGTCTATCAGTATATGACAAGTTTCTTATAAGCAAATTAAGGAAATGTGCCTTCACTGGAACAGTTTGAGCGACATACTTTAAGGAGGAAATCTCAATGACTTATTGACATATTTGTGTTATGCTCCCACAAGGTTTTGTCCTCAGTTTAGTACCAATCAATGTTTCTATTACTAGTGACCAGAAGTATGGAAAAAATATTACAATATCACACCAACTGAGGAAGGATTTACATCATACTGATGACCTGCTTAGAATCCAAAATGTTCTAAAAAAAAATGTGAAACTTTTTATGAATCCAAATTAAGGGTGATGAACTTGCCATCACTGAAAGTTCTTATGGACAGATTAGACTAACATCTGCCCAAAACAATAGGTAGATAACAGTGATGCTCCAATCCAGTGGCAAAATAGGTTCATGAATTCTTTTTCAGGTACATAATTTGTTTTAGTTTCAGTCATGGATTTATGAAAACATGAATGGAGTAAAGGTGCTGAGTTCCTCTCCTTGTGCCAGCAGAATCCTTACAGGCTTTGTAGAGTTCTGCTAAATGTAATAAACAACTTTTACTTCTCCAGCATCAGTCCTTCAGGCACAAATGGTTCATTAGTATACCAGCATTTACCTCCATCAGATAACTATGGTTCCTGCCTCAGCCTCACAGCAGGGCCTTTGCTTTTCTTCTACCCTGCCAGGATTTCAATATGTTAGAGGCTAACAAAACTGATTTATTTTTATTCTGAGTTTGAGGCTTCTATCTTACTGCTTCTCTAACTTACTGTTCCAATTTATAGATGAATTTGCTGCTTCTAAACACACTAGAAACACTATTGCAGAGACACATATGCCTAAAATTTACAGCTACATGTGATGTCAAATATTAGCTTTGATTTGTCCACAACAGATAGATTTCCTAGTTTCATTTTCACATATGTGATTTACAGTAGTACTTTACCCTACCTATAATTTCTATATTCCTACTATTGTTTGATTTATGGTTTAAGTTTGATTTACTGTTATGTTTGAATTTCTTCTTGCTTTTCTTTTTTAAATATGTCAGTTTTTTGAATACACACTGAAATAAAATCTTTCTGTCCATTGTTGTCTCATATGTTGTATTGATATATATAATGCTTTTCTGGTATACAGAACACTAAATTTTGGTTCTTGCCCTTGAATACCTCTTGCATTCTCTTAGTCTTATAGGATTTGAGCTTATCCAATTTACATCTGCCCTTCAAGGATTTGTATTTCTTTTATTTCCTGATACAGTTTTGATGTTATCTCTAATTTGATCTTGGACTGATGTCAGATCTTTTCTCAACAACTGTAGAATATATATGCAGTCATTACAGTTCAGAGCTATCTCTTATAGACAAGACATTGAATACTTTAGCACTGTGATTTGACTGGACCCAGGAGTGTTTCAATAACTACTAATATTTAGCTTTAGTGAGATTCCTTGAAACAAAAAACATTCCTTAGAGAGTCAATCCTTTTTATGTGTATAAAACCAGAATGCACTTCTGTTCAGATATTTGGTGTAGTTATTGTGGGAACTGCAGAAGCAAAAAATGAAGACAATGAATCATCTGGCTGGAATCCACAATGTAGCCAGTATCAGACAAACATATTTTAAACCCTCTCTTTTTCTACTGGTTTCTGTTTTTCTTTCAAATAATATGGTTTGCCCCACACTGACAGATCTTTGTTTAAAGGGTTTCCTATCAGAGACCTGCACCTGTACTGGGGAATCACCTGCACTGAAATTTTGTGTGAGTGTTAATGCTTAGTTTTGGCAGATGTTACCTCAGGAACAAAAGCTATATGGAAATAATGGCAGTTCTAAGGTTTATGGCTTAATGAAAAAATAATGTGGGTGACAGCCCTGCCCATATCAGGGGGGTTGGAACTAGATATTCTTTAAGGTCCCTTTCAACCTAAGCCATTCTATGACTCAGATTCTGTGAAAGAAGGAAAGAGAGAAGGAAGGAGAGAAAGGGGGACAGAGGAGAGTGAAGAAGAGAGGTTGAGAAAGAAGAAAAAAAAAAAAGGAAGAAAAAAAAGGGGAAGGGAAGGGAAGGGAAGGGAAGGGAAGGGAAGGGAAGGGAAGGGAAGGGAAGGGAAGGGAAGGGAAGGGAAGGGAAGGGAAGGGAAGGGAAGGGAAGGGAAGGGAAGGGAAGGGAAGGGAAGGGAAGGGAAGGGAAGGGAAGGGAAGGGAAGGGAAGGGAAGGGAAGGGAAGGGAAGGGAAGGGAAGGGAAGGGAAGGGAAGGGAAGGGAAGGGAAGGGAAGGGAAGGGAAGGGAAGGGAAGGTTGCAGTCTTAAGAAGCAACAGTAGGACCAAAAAAACAATAGTGCCTAACCAAGATGTGCTTTGTAGTCAGCCAAAAAAAACTGCCCTGGAAATCTATGGACTATTTTACTGATGGGTTAAAACAAGGCTTTCTGTTTTGGAGACGACTGTGGGCATGTGTGTGTATTTGTGTTGATGCCACTTTTCCTGGAGTAAGCAAAGTTATATCCTCTTTTTTTACCTTTTACCTTGTAAGCTAATGCTGTTAGTGCTTCTAGCTATGCAAAATGCCAAAGATGTTGCAAGAAAGCAAAATGAAAAGCATGAGGCAGTGGTTCAAATGTTAAAGGATGTGGGCAAAGCCAGTGGTGACGGATAAACAAAGGAGGAGTTCCAGGAAGGAATTGAATGAAAGAGCTTTTTGAAAAATAGGGAAGGGTGTGTGCGCATTGTGTGTGTGATTTAAACTTCCTCACTTCATTCAATTCATTTCTATATTTTCCACTTCTATGGAAAAGTACTCTGAACCATTACCTCAGACAATGAGCTTTGCAAAAACTTCCATGCAAAATTATCCTTTATTATTTTTAAATTCCATCAAATACTTTTAAATTATTTCCTAGTCATTAACTATTTGAATACAAACAATCTATGTAGCAAAATGCAAATGAGGGATTTTCAACCCACAGACTGCTTTTAATGGGCTCAGAAAAGCTAACTAAAAAAGGCTAGCATGTTGCCAAATGGTTCAAATTTGTCATACAGCAACTTCCACTTGAAAATATTTAGGGATCTGCATGCAGAAGAAAAGATTAAAATCACTGATGTAAATGATACCAGAAGCATTAGCTTTTTTGCATGGTTAGGGGCATATCCTTTTTACTTATTATTCCAGGTTCCTTGTGAAGTGCCAATAGCTGCATTTGGTATTGTACAATATTCATACAGCCTCCATAGAAAAGAGCATGCATTGAAAAGGAGACAGTTGCAAAATAGACACTGCACCTTGAAAAGCACAAAGGAAGTTATAAGTAGGAGGGTTGACATTTTTCTCTTCTTTTATCTTTCCTGGACATAAAAAAAAAAAAAAATAAAAAAAAAATTTAAAAAAAAATCTTCATTTTAAAGATTTACAATAGGTTTACAATAGGGCATTTTAAAAAAAGATAGATTTACTAGATTCACGTTGTGACACTGTGCAAGCGGGTCACCGCGTTACAGGTCTTGCAAAAACCTGTGGCTCTATTTGCATTGCTAATCTCAAGTACCCATAAACAGACAATTGCAGTACATTGTTGATTCCACTAGAGGGGTCAATTGTTCCTGTATGATAAATGCTTAGCCGGAAGACTGGTAAATCTCAGTAATACCAGCTGGTTGCCACTTCTTCCTGATCTCTAACAAATAAACACAAGAAATTATTTGGCTTAATAGCAAGAGACAGCTACCGGACTTCTATACACTTTGTGTTTTACAAAGCCCATAGGAAAGTTTTAAATCTTATGGCTTGTACTGCCATTCAGAGGTGGTAACTACTGCTATACTTTAGGATTTGTTATAAGCTCGCAGCCTCTTCCTCTTTTGGAGATGAATTATTTATTGTTGAGGTAAATCAGAAAGTCTTCTGAAATAATTGGGATAGTAAAGACAAGATGTGGAGGCTGCTCCTCTAAGTGGTATTTACCTGGCTCTAGGAGAAGTCCTGCAGAAGTCAGTTCAGCAGTCTGGCTGAAAATATGCCCAATGCAATAGCTAGCCAGAATGTCACAGTCTGAAAAAAACTTATGATCATTTTTAATTTACAGAATTTTAAGCAGCATTATTTGCCTTCAGAAAGCTATCAATAACCCTGACTTTATAATTATACCTTTGTTTTGAGTAACAGTCAGTTATAAAGGAGCCTGGCTAAAGGGAGGCATGCTAAGACTCCCTGTCTTTGTCTTTGAGGAAGAGGTGGAATATGGGCCAAGGTTTCCTCTACTTATTCCTTTGCTTTTCCTAATCTGCTCTTCAACTGGGTACCTGCTTCAGCAGCTAAGAAAGCACCGGAGGAACAGGAAATGGAAATGCTGCAGTACAAAGTGTGGTTAATAATATTTATTAATGCATGCAGAGAACTATTAAATTAAAAAAATTAATGGAGGTCAAAAGCCAGCTTCTAATTCTCTTCAGGCAAAAGAAAGAATTTATTAAAAAGCAGAAAAGGTATCCACAGAGAAACTTTCCCCATTTGTGTTATGTTCATGAAATATAGACATCATCTTGACATTCAGTTGATGAAAGAGAAGAAAAGAAACTAAAATTAACACTCAGGCAGTTAACATTAGCCACATTATGGGAGGGGGGACAAAAGCCCTGCATGCTCTGTTTGACACAGGCTGTTCTAAAGATCTGTTAAAGTTTGCAGAGTGCCATTTCCCAAAGAATCTTTTTGCAGAACCAGCTTTCATCATACCATATCTTCAGTACAGATAATCTTGGCATGGCATTATTTTACACAATGCAGCAAGCTGAAAATCTGAAGAAGGGATATCCAGATCTTCTGGCTGTGTGGATGCGATACAAAAAATTGGAGCAAAGAGGAAAAGAGTCACAAGCATGCATCAAATATGTTTTTTATTAGTGAAGGCATTCTTCTCTGATGACAAAAATATTTGTTCAAATTTTCACATCAAAACGAGATTCAGGTGTAGTTGATCAAGTAACCTAAAGCTGCCTGATAACTTAAATAAATTCTCAGAAAGCACCTCAATTATTTTTTAATTTTCTGCGTGCTGGCAAGATGATTCTCAGTATGGTTTCCCTGCAAAATTTGCATGAGGAGAGCAAAAGTAACATGGTTTGAACCCATTGCTACATTTTACAGAGATGGTTGTACAGGGAGAAAAAAAAAAAATAGAGAAAGAGTTTTAAAATGTCACGGTTCTACTGCCTCCAAAGCCAGCTGCAAGCCTCCATAGTTTTCTCACAGAGATGAAATCTATACATGTGTGTAAGGCTGGGTACAGCCTGAATCTTTCTGAACCTTTTAAAATAAGGGATTTGTAGAGGCTTTGAGCAGGACCCTCTGCACACAGGTGAATTTCACCGTGGCAACAAACCAGGACTGTTGTCTCAAACACTGGATTTTTTTTATCCACTTATTTTTACTGGATTAAAGTCTTTGTGCTTCATCAGTCTTGTTAAAATCTGACATTATTTCCCCTGATATTAACCCCCAATTTATCATTTACTCAAGACTGCACAAGGTTTCATCCTGGGAGTAGGTTTTTTCCTTTATCCATCTCCTTAAAAGCATAATTATCCTTTTGTAGGAGTTTGCTGTGATCGGAGGTGTTCCTGGCTTCATGAGCACACAGGAAGATGAGGATCTTACATTCTAATTATAATTTCAAACTATTAAATGTGAGGCCTGAGACTAGACGCGAACCTTTAAGAACCGAGAAACAATACTGCCAAGAAATACAAGGAACTGCAAGGAGCAGTCCAAGCTCAGTCATGTATAAAATTTACAACACAGCTGAAGGGCAGGTCTATCATTTTCACTTTCCACTTTGGCTTGGATTACTGAAAAAGTTGTGGTTTAAATCCAGAAGGATCAGGCCTGCATTCATCACCTTACAACATCCTCAGCAGGACCCTTTGTCCCAAGCTCAGCACTGTGCTAGCACAGCTGTGCAGCTTCTGCCCAGCAGCTGGCTCCAGCCTTGCCAGTTCAGACAGAAGGGAATATTCCACCACTCAGACATCTCATACAAGTATACAGATTTCCCCTTTCCTCTTTTTCACTCTGAATAATCTCACCTGAAAATATCGGACTGAAGGCTAGCATTGAGCTAATCAGCAAACAAAAGTTTTTCCACAAAAATTATCTGAAGGGGTATTCATAGCAAGCTCCCGGCAAATGTGCTAATCCAATCTGTTGTGTAAATATTACGTCTGGGACTGAGAGAGTCTGTGTGTGTACAGTATGAGATGATAAATCCGGGGTGTCAGGCTGTATGTGCGCAGCAGTACATGCAATGGAACCCTTGGACAAGGGCAATGGCAAACTATGAATGTCACCAGTGATGTCACGGGCATCTTAAGGTGTGAGGAATGCTCTGAAATCATGCCTCTATGGCATTCCTTGGACAAACTTTAACTCCTGGGCATTTCTGCTTCTGCAGCTTTGTTCATCACCAAACCTGCAGCCTGTACTTAATTTATATGAATCGAGTGCTCTTTCATTAACAAGGCGTTTTTGTGCTACCGTGTCTTGGCAGGATTTAGAGATATTGGAAGCCCAAGGTAGCAGGGAAGATGGGTCCACAAACAACTGCCATAGAGGATTGTTGTTACTGATCACATTTGTATCCTACTCATGTGGGACACTCACTCAGTGGGTAGCATCCCATAGGCAGGGATGCCACCCACAAGATCAGGTTGCTCAGGGCCTCATCTAAACTGGTCTTGCATATTGTAATTTTGTATATTGTAATCTTGAATATTGCAGTCTTGTATATTCCTAAAAGGTATGTTTACCAGCTAATAAGTCTAAGGAATTCCATCACGTTTAAACTATTTCTAAGGCAAATATTCTTTCCAGGTTTTCTCAGGGATAACAATTTATGTAGTGTTTTAAGCTGCACTCACTTTTTGACTTCATGTCTTCATGCTCTAAACCCACCACCCACCCACCCACTCACACTCCTTACCCTCAATCATTTCTTCATGTCCTGAGTTACTAGATGACTTGTTGTTGTTGCTGTTTTCTTTTCTATCAGCTATTGGTAAATGATTGTCTTAATGTCAGACCAAAAAACTTTTTCTCTTTTTCTAAATTGGGTTGCCTATGACAGTAGGTTCAGGGAAATTTCGTCTGTTCATTTCTTTTCATTGTAGAATCCTTTATCACATTTAACACCTCTCCTTATACAAGAAAGGAATTACAGGTTATATTGTTGTTGTGATAGTTTAGCTGTCTGTGTCTGGATTTTGGCATTGCCAAATAAGTGGTATGAATTTCCTCCTTTCATTCTCCAGGATTACGCTACTACATTTTTTTCTTAGTGTCAATTAACTTTTCTTGAACTTGACAGGTAGGCAGCACTCAGGAATGGCATAAATCTGGAAATAAAATGTTTTTGTGGTATTCTTTATACCCCTCTGCAAAAATGGTTGTCTAGATTTACAAGCCAACTTACTCCAGTACTTACATAAGTGGCCTAATTTAAAAATAATAATTATTATTGTTGAATATCTAAAGTTTCCCACTGAATGGAATGAACTTAAATTCTCAGATCAAACAGAATTAAATAAAAACTCCAAGGTAAATGCTAGAATATATCACTTAATCTAAGCAGAAACCCAAGGAATAGCTACTAATTAACATTGCTATATGGAGTTCTGTTATTTTACATCATGTTAAATCCTATTTAGTGAATATATTTAAATAATTGCACCTACAACATTGGTATGTTAATGTAAACTATTGCTAAATAAAAGTCACTGAAATATGCATGTCCATCCCAATTATGAGGAGATGTAGCTTCAACCTTTGTCTGTATCTTTTTGCAATGATTTGTAATCTGCACTCAGTGCATTAAGATTTGTTAAAGAAAATTGAAATGATTTCCATTTATAAAGAAATAACAACAGTTTCAATTTGCTTCATTTTTTTTAATTAGGACTTTTAATGGGTCATTATTTTCCCAGCTCTGCTTCAGATTTGAAAAGTACTTTTAATCAGGAACACAATTTGTCCAATATACCATAGCAAAAGAGGGAGATGCATAAACATGAGTATACAAGCGATGTTGAAAAATAAACTATGGGATGTTTTCCCTCTATGCCTGTTTCATGAAACATTTGTTGAATGATGTTTATTTATCCTGTTGGATTTGTTTATGCATTTTTTCCATAGAAAATGTCTAAAATTTCAGCAGGAAAAATAAGAACAGAGATTTTAATAAATCGCATTGTTCAAATGTAATCTTACAGGCAAAGTCCTCTAAGGTATTTAATAAAGTAGGCCAGAGAACTCTCCTTTGTGGATAAAACTCTGTTGCAACTTCCAAGTTGTTGGTGAGATAGATCTATTACATTATTAGCTCTGGGGTAAGGTTTCCCAGTGCTGCTAAAATATGCTCAATTTAAATTCTATATTATATCACCCTGTCTGAATAATTTTATATCTATATTTTACTTTTAAATGCTTAGCTGACTCATGTATTTTAAAGAATTCTAAACATCTTTAAAATATATATATATATACATTTTCATGTTACCTTTCTTTTTTATTGCATTTAACTAGAATAGGAGGAGGATCAAGGCCAAGGTTAAAACCGGAGGTTGCACTATATTTATATTTTGCTCAATACCAGCACTTAAGAACAGAGGCCAGGCATTTAAAAATAGGCTGAAGGGGATGAAAAGATTTAGAAGGGAATGCCTGGCAATCCCAGAAACTACCAGGTGAGTCATAGCTCTGCCACTGCAATGAGCTCTGGTCAGGGAAATTGGTACAATTTAGCTCAGAAAAGGGAGAGTGCAAAAATATAGAGGCAGAGCGGGGCTGTATTTCAATATTATTAAGAAATCCTTCCCACTTTGTCCTGCATCTACGGTCTTCCAGCATCCATGCAGATCAGTACAGGATTCTAGCATCAACCTGAAGGTTTCTGTGTTGGTACTAGCTAGGACTACAGGCAAGATGTCCCACTGTAAGTGGAACTGGTCGGTAGCTCAGGATACTGCCTCCAGGCCTCTGATCCTCTTGTTCCAGAGAGTATGGACAAGGCACATATGTTCACGCACCCGTGCAGACCACTTAATACTAGTTTGTTCTGTAAGAGAACAAGAAATAAGTGAAGTACATACAGGAGTTGTGCCAAAGAGACCTAGATCTAAGGCAATCTCATAAATTCTTAGAGTTGGATTTAGGAAATTTTCACATGTGAAATATTTTTTTTTTTTTGCTTCTCTATGAAGAGGGATTTGATGTTGCTGGAAGTGGCATTTGTTCTGAAAGAGGAAATTTCTTTTTTCAAATACTCCATCATACCAACGTGAAGTATTCCCACAGAGGCTTCAGTTAAAACTTCAGTCTGTGTACAAACCAAACAAACTGTAGAACTATAGTACTCTTCATAAGGAAAGGACATATATAAATTCAGCTTCTTGGCCAAAGTTGAGCTCAGGTAATAATAACACTTTTTTACCCAAGCTAAACTTTTGCTTGATGAGGGGAGGGGAGGCGAGGCGAGGCGAGGCGAGGAGAGTCTCAGCAGCTTGTTTTAATTCTCAGCAGTTTGTTAAACAGCTGCCTATATCCAGGCTCTTGACTGATGTTAAATGTGAGTTCCTTCAGGATTGCCACTAACCTACAAGTCCAAAATGACCCCTACTTTCTAAATCTGTATCAAAAGGAATAAAGAGTATCTTCAACTTGAGTAGAAATAAGTTCTCTGTGCTTTAGACTTCACATTGTTATCACATAATATTTTTCACTTCCTGGGGCTGCTAGTAGCTAATTCCATTTTTTTCCCATCCTTATGTCTTTTTTTTCCTTTGTTTCAAGGGGGTCATTCCTCACAGGAAATGCCAGTATTGAGTCAAAGTGTGATTTCAAGCCCACAAAGTCACACATTTTCCACTGGGAGGTGGGTCTGATCATATAATTACCTTTTGACACTTCCATGGTATCCTTTTTCACCCAAGTACAATGAGTTGGGCATTTCAGTATCTGCTCATCCTCAATTTAGACCTGTTTTGAAAATACAAAAGAACCTTAAGTGATCTGTCCACAGCATTGAAATACCAACCTTAGTGGGTACTTTGAAAACTCAAAGGCTTTACAAGATGAATAGCAAACTGCAGATGACAGCTCCTGTGGAGCCATTATTGAATTGCAGCAGTGATGACTGCATTGCTTTGGATTTAGATAAAAGACTCCATACAAGACAAATGGTAGGAGGACATCAAACAAGACTGTGTCCATGCGGTGACAGAAGCAATCCAATTGAAGAAGCTGTTGATTTCCCCAAGGCAACTTACTATTTCTTCTTGAGTAATTTATATTAAGGAACTAAAGATTGTATATTCATCTTCTATTTATATTTTTCTCTAAAAATACTGCTTCTAGTTGTCAAATATGTTATTTGGTTAAACTGTTTGCTGGAAAGGAAATACCAGTATTGGAACTTGTTAATTTTTTTGCATCTGTGTTTTATTTAACCTCAATATCGCTATGTCTAAAGGTTATAGACTGAGAGTAACAATCAATACTGATCAGATAAAAAGATTAGTCAGCAAATCAATAGCATACATACCAACAGGAAGCACTGTGCACTCTAGACAACATTGAATACAAAAGGTACAGATAAACATCTTCACCTTTATTTAGATGAAAGCTGATTCTAGAGCACTTCCACTATCTCTTTAATAATGCACAAACCTTTTGGAGTCTTAGTTGGCTATGCAAGCATAATGTAGATCTTGAATAAGTTTTAGTTGGCTATACAAGCATAATGTAGATCTTGAATAAGTTTTAAGATACGGCCTGATTATCATATAAAATAGCTTTGTACAAAAACATCAGATTTGGGGTTTACTGATAGGTATTCAAGCTGCATCATGGAAAGGATGTTTGTGTAACTTCTTTTAGGAAGTCTACATAAGCATTTGAGTTTTCCTGTCTTTCCCACATAAGGTCACTTACAGGTTTACAAGGAATGAGGTTGGGTCACACAAACCAGATTGTCTCCTAAAAAACTGCAGAGGAATATACACCCTGTAAGCAAGCACATATCACGCTACAGCTGGGAATGGGCATTCAGCCCACAGAGCTGGTCGGTAATTTTTCCTGAGCAGAACTGCCTGAAATGCCTATAGTGCTGTATAGGTCTTCATATATGACCCATGTCAATAGGTCTTTAATATATACTGGTTCGTTCTATGGATACACTTTTATTTGTCCATCATAACTACTAATAGTGAGAGACAAAGACTTAATTTCTTAGAGTAGAACTACAGATGAAAGTTCAGTTCTAAACGCTAAAGCAGCATTTACTTTACTGTAGCTTCTTAAAGGTGCATATTTGCATTTTTTAGGTAAAGTCAGTCATTCTATGAAGGTGAAGAGATTAAACATATATACACACATAGGTGTGGATAGAAACATAAATAATAATGAATTACCATATATTTTGTATCTGCTCTCCTTCTATATTTATTTATTTATTTATTTACAACTTGGTATGCTTGCTTTCTGCTTTGGATCAGGTCTGGCTGCCATCCTTGTATTTTCTGCTCTTCCCCAATATGTCTCAGCACATATTTCTCTCTGCATGCCTTCCTCTTCTTCCCTTCTGACTTCTTTTCATTCCCAGCCCCTTCTTATGAAATTTAGAGTAGGCTAGATTGGGATTAAAGTAAATAACCCTCAAAGAATAAATCCTTCTTTCCGATCCTTCAACTCCTCCCTCCCACACATACCACTTGACAAAGCGTGGTTGGTTGTCATCAAAAATCTCACCTGGGATGCCACCCTGCCAGAAGGTATGGTCCAAAATCCCTCCTCATCCTGATGCGGTATATACCTTTGTTGCTGAAAGCTTAAAATAAATGCCACCCATTTTCAAACGACATTAGAGCAGAAGGAGCCTTTAGCCTGTCATCCCCTTACAATAATAATAAAAATAAAAATAAATAGCAATTTTTTTGCATAATCAAGAAACAGATCTCCTCCACCCCACCTTCAAATGCTTGACTGCTTTAATGTGTGCTGTGAGTCTCTGAACTCCTTGCAATGATCTTAGTCCCAGGAGGAATTATCCGCATCTGCTCCTTTCCTTTCAGGATACTATGAGCAATATACCAGAGAATCTAAAAGCTAAGTTTGTTCTGAGCAGTTTCATTGAAAAGAACAGGTTTCAATAAGCTAAATTTAAAAATAGCTTCAATACTGTCTAATCTGTGATTCCTGCTTGGCACTGATAATTAGAACTAAAAAAAAAAAAAAAAAAAAAAAAAAAAAAAAAAAAAGAAAACTAACATGATTGATCTCAGTGAAAACATTTTTGTTTTGTTCTCTTGAAGCTACCCTCAGAATTCTACTTTGCATGATTACTTGCAGTATTTTTCCGTCTTCTTTTTTACTTTTCAGAACTGGCAATTTTGTCCAAAACCCAAATAACTGGCAAGTGCAATTGTCAGCCCAGGGATAAGATCCAAATAAAATTATTCTTGCTTTCTCTTTTTCACCCAGGTCCTAATGGGAGCAAGGCTACCTTTCTCATTACAGAGTTTTTACTTTTAATTAGCTCCTTCCTCTTGCTGACACCTGCAGTATTTGGCTCCTGGTTGGGAGGCTGGAGCACTCGACGCCTTCTCTGTTCTTCCCTTGGTGAGCCAGTTGGAGAAGGAAGAACGAAACCACCTCCCGCATCTGAAAAAGTAGCATAGGTACGTACCTATGGCTCCCTTGACTTCATCCATATTTATGGCTGCTCAGCATCTCTAAAAAGCAGAACACAACAGCAGACTTTATGCCTTGTAGTCAAAAACTAGAGACCTTCAGGCTCAAGCTGTTTCCTCCCTTCTAGGATATCATACATGCAGAAAGGTGTCTGTGGGGAACCACATTTTTTTCATCAATATCCATATGTGTATTGCTCCTTTAACTAGAAGAAATATGAAGAGAGCAAAATCAGGTACCCTCTGAGCCCTTTTTCAAGTAAACATTTTAATCAGTAAAAAATATGTTTTGTTTCATGTGGCAGAGGAATCCACCTGTTTGCCCTCCACTTTATATTGCTCATATATTTTGCAAAATCAGTTTTTCCCCTAAAGAAAATTTCTTATGTGGATTTTGTCTTTTGGTTTCTTCCTTCCTGCAGACAATTACCTGATTAAACTCTTCCGATCCGAAGAACTGAATAGAAACTTACTAATGCAATTCCTCTGCAGCCTCCTCTCTGGAAAAAAAAAAAAAAAAAAAAAAAAAAAGAGAGAGAGAGAGAGAGCGAAAAGGAGAGAAGAGAAG
>NC_140300.1:18409930-18659561 GCF_964211825.1 Aythya ferina
AGGGAAGGGAAGGGAAGGGAAGGGAAGGGAAGGGAAGGGAAGGGAAGGGAAGGGAAGGGAAGGGAAAGGGAAGGGAAGGGAAGGGAAGGGAAGGGAAGGGAAGAGGAAGGGAAGGGAAGGGAAGGGAAGGGAAGGGAAGGGGAAGGGAAGGGAAGGGAAGGGAAGGGAAGGGAAGGGAAGGGAAGGGAAGGGAAGGGAAGGGAAGGGAAGGGAAGGGAAGGGAAGGGAAGGGAAGGGAAGGGAAGGGAAGGGAAGGGAAGGGAAGGGAAGGGAAGGGAAGGGAAGGGAAGGGAAGGAAGGGAAGGGAAGGGAAGGGAAGGGAAGGGAAGGGAAGGGAAGGGAAGGGAAGGGAAGGGAAGGGAAGGGAAGGGAAGGGAAGGAAGGGAAGGGAAGGGAAGGGAAGGGAAGGGAAGGGAAGGGAAGGGAAGGAAGGGAAGGAAGGAAGGAAGGAAGGGAAGGGAAGGGAAGGGAAGGGAAGGGAAAGGGAAGGGAAGGGAGGGAAGGAAGGGAAGGGAAGGGAAGGGAAGGGAAGGAAGGGAAGGAAGGGAGGAAGGAAGGAAGGAAGGAAGGAAGGAAGGAAGGAAGGAAGGAAGGAAGGAAGGAAGGAAGGAAGGAAAGGAAAGGAAAGGAAAGGAAAGGAAAGGAAAGGAAAGGAAAGGAAAGGAAAGGAAAGGAAAGGAAGGAAAGGAAAGGAAAGGAAAGGAAAGGAAAGGAAGGAAGGAAAGGAAAGGAAAGGAAAGGAAAGGAAGGAAGGAAAGGAAAGGAAAGGAAAGGAAAGGAAAGGAAAGGAAAGGAAAGGAAAAGGAAAGAAAGGAAAGAAAAGGAAAGAAAGAAGCACCTCAAAGCCTGTGTCAAAGGCACGTCTCAAAAGCATATGTTGATTCCACAGTACCAAAGTCACTTTAAATCCCCTACTCCCTCATTTCTACTCCCCAGGAGGAATCAAACCAAACCAGAGAACAGCTTACATTGTCAAGACCTGGGAGCTCGTTGTAAGAATAACTAGTTCTTGACATTTGAAATTACTCTGGTTCAAACATTTTTTGATCTTTCCTATTAGCCCCGTGTCTTGAGAAATAAAAATATGATAATCAGAAAGTACATAATTGGGTTCAGGGTATTCTGTGGTCACCCTCACTGGCTCTGGAGATAAAGGCACTTTGAAAGATTACGCACAGATATCTGGAATTTATTCTGCACAGTCTGTGAAATGACAGATCTTTTTTCTTAATTATGCTGGCTATCAGTCTAACACCTGTAGTTAGCCATTCTGTCCTGAGGAATCTCTTCTGATACACTTTATTGTTCCACCAGAGACATAGCAGCAAAGCAGTATGTGGATATTAGGACATTTATTACTGCAGACTCTGAGGATAACTCTCATCCCCACTCCCACTGTTTGACACCACTATGCCTCCACCGCCTCCAGGCTTTGAGGAACAATCCACAGGGAATGCTGCCACACTTCCCCAAGTATTATGGACTGGAAGCTGCAGTTTTACAAGGTGTTTGGACAGAACTACATGTGCATTAGCCAATCCACACAACTTCTAATTAGATGTTTTTAGGAGGGTCAGTCCAGTGCATTCATGTGCCAGTTGCCAGTGTAGCCGCCTGACAGCCGTTCCCGTTCCATGCTGCCCAGCCCATCACCAGCTCTTCTTCAAACCTCCACAAGTTCCTTTGCTGCTGCAATGAATCATATGCAGAGGGCTTTCCACAAGCCAGGTTTATTGAGCTGTATTATAGGAAAATATATTTCAGATGGCCCAGCTGCAGCTAAAACAGTCTGTCATTTTTAATTCTTTCTGTCATCTCATTAGGTATACAGCTAGAATGACAGTGAAAAACAAAACAAAACAAAACAAATAAACAAACAAAAAAACCCCTACAACAAACAAGAGCAAGCAAAACCCAGAACACAATGTTTTCATACCTTCCTGTTCAGATTTTAACAGAAACACCAAGGCACTGAAAGATTCATTGGCCAGACATATGTGACTTGGTGCTGTGTATAATAAAGTGACATGTAGAATGCTCTCAGTAGGCACATAAAGCAATTAAAAATAACTGTGCTTCAGAGCATTGTGTTATAACATAAAAGGTCATCCCTATAAACATGAAAAAGACAACTGTGTTTTCCTGCAAACAGACAAACAAATGCTCAACTAGAGGTTCCTTACTCACATGGTAATCTTTAAAAATCTCTGAAAAGATGACATATCCTGCATCCTTTTCCCTCAGACTGTGTCTTTTCATCAAGAGTTAATATTTTAAGTGAATGCAATTGGAAATAATATAGAGGCCAACTATATATCAGAAGACAATACTGTACTAAATACAAAATATTAACCCTGTGCATACACATGACAGTGAAGTAAACCCTGGCTAAAATTTTGTGAAAATGAAAATTCTATTTTTTCCTCATAAAGATTGTTTGTTTTCACATTAATGCATTGAAGTTGTATTCCAATGGAAGCTGCAGAGAGTACATTTTGAGGACTCTGATAATTTTTGCAGTAACACTCTGAGTTTGTGATAATAATTTTTATGCACGGATGTAAAGAATGTGCTGACAGAATAACAAGGAGTCAGACAGTGTTTGCACAGTGTTCATTTTTATTTAAGGAAAAAAAGGAGTACTACACCTGGGTATGAACAAACAGCTTTTTCAGAAGTGGAAGTAGTTCGCAGTATATTGCAACTCCCTAAATTCCCTGGATTAATCCAAAAAAAAATAAGTTATAGGCAAATCAGTGTATCGTAAGTTTTTATTTTTATGCCAATAGAGAGTTCTCTTTAAATGACTGTCCTACTAATACTAAAAGGAATCTTAGCCCAAACAGCAGTGTTATTAAGTAAGGATGTGTTCAAAAAATGTACATTTATTGCAAAGAAATGGTAGTACTATGCACTTTTTTCTCTTGTATTAAGACTATATTCACATTCCACCTCTGCTTGTAATGCCGAAATGCCCCCAGGGGTGTATTGAATGATAACAAAGGTACAAATGTAGCATATGGAAATAGTTATCTGCTGTTTCTTAATATGCAGCTATGGTATTTGAAAGCTAATTGATGTACCAAAACCTCATATTTTACAATGCCATGGGATGAGAAGAGATTACAGGTAATGTCATTTGCTTTCCAACTGATCAGAGAAATTGCCCTGATCAATACCTGCAGAACTGTGTAGCAGCTCCATTTGGAGGAAATACACTGAATTGGGTAGAAAGAAAAGGAAACAGCCATGAAGAGTAGAGGAGAAGCAGTGAAATATTCAGTTGGAAGAAGTATTTATTTGGAAAGTTGAAGCAAGTAAAAGTCTGCAGCTTCACAACAGACTCTTGAATTGCAATGGGTAACCACAACCGATGCCTCCCTCTTTTGAAGCATTCAACCTAATTAGAGCAGGGGCAGAGAGATCAGATGTTCCTTGCTACTTTTGAAAAGTAACTGGGAAAAATCCACGTAATCAGGAGGTATTTATGATTTCCATTGACTTTCAATTTTCTTGGTTCATCTGTTCCCTTTCAGACCGTTTGATGTTAGTCTGTTCTAAACTGTATGTTGAATTTGCTTTAATCAGGTGTCTTTGTAACAGGTATTAGGTCATTTACTGTTTGATTTTTTCAGTGAAAATACAGATCTTCTTGGTTTCAAAAGTGTCCTTTGAAGAAGCCTGTCATATTCCAGGCAGAAGAAAAAAAAAAAAAAAGAAAAAAGAAAAAAAAATAATAAAAAAAAAAGAGGATCAAGCAGGATAGTAGAGAGCAATCCTGCAAATCTCATCTTTTCCCACAATGGTGGAGAACTCCAACTCCGATGTGAGTGGGACCCTTTCTATTCATCATTGCACCCCATTTTCCTATCTCTTGTAATCTAAGCTCATGCCAATTACCAAATGTAGAACTTAAAATCAAGGCTGAGAATTATGTGCACTAAGGGCTAGCTCATCCAAATGCTTTTCTTAATTTTACACCTCCTCTCTTCAGAACCTTCTCACACCTTTGCTGCTTCTGGACTCTCAAGTCCCCTTTCCCCTGTATCATATCTGAGTTTAGAGTCACAGCCTTAATGGCACCTTATCTCCAGCCCCAGATTTCAGTTCCTTATCCAATCCCACCTATCTGCTGGCCATTGCAGCCACCTGAAATCCCCCTTCTTGCCAGCTATCCCCATTAAATCAAAAGTCCTACTACTCACAAGGACATTCTAAGTGCTGCAGTTAATGAAAAGCCACTTAATCGATGCTCTGTGGTTAGAAGCAATCTCCTACAGTCAGTGGGTATAAGTTCCGCTCAAGCAGAATTTCCCTTTGGAAGAGCATGTCTTTCTACTTTGCCTGTAGAAGGAGTCCACAACAAATATGCTCCTTATCTCCTCGCCTAGCAAGCACCAATAAGCTAAGTCTCTGCTTGTTTAGCTTTAAAGTTTAGCTTAAAAGAGTATGTTTAATTAGAAAATCTAGCTCCTATGCTTTGGCAGTGAGAACTCTGAAAAGTCTCTGCCAAAGAAACATAGTCACCTCTAATAGACATATTTTAACTTTTTAGAGGAGCTCTCTCATATATTCTAGGTTCAACGTTGGTAGTAGGTGCTGAACACCACTGAAAAACAAACCATAAGCTATCTTGAAAATTTATTTTACTTGTTCCTAATATACTTTTTTAAGATTAATATCTCCTTACTTGCATTAGGAAGGGGGGTCTTAAGATGGTACTGTTTGGGACATGGAAAGAATAAATTGTGTAGTGCCAACTGAAAAGGTGCTGAGGTAGCCGGTAATTGACAGAGTTAATGAAGTATGTTAAGCAGGTACAATATAGATGAAGTTGTCCCCTGCAGGGTGATTGGCCACTGGGGAAATAATGTGACAGTTGTCTTTGTGTAAAAATAATGTGGTACTCTTTCTTTGCCAAATCCTATCTACAATGAGAGATGAAAGAGATCTTGCAAGGATATCTAGGTCTTCCTATAGCAATACTGTGCTTGTAGCTGGCAAGTGAAGGACAAGAAAAAGAGAGGGTATGAAATGTAATGGCTATCTGTAAAGTAGTTAGGATATTTTCTACAACCCACACAGGAATTACTCACTATAGAAAAGTAATAATTTTACACTGTTTTCTATAATCCATGTTTATATATTACAATACATTATGGTGCTGTCTGGGGATGAATGAGAGAAGAATTTGGCTTTCCAGTTTTCTGGAAGTTGATTATTTTTAGATATTGTTTTAATAATTAACTATTTCCCAAGAAGTACAATGGGTTTAGACAGCAAAGGATATTTTTGAGAGCAAGACTGGCACACGCTTCGTTGGGTTAGAAACTGGCTGGATAGCCGGGCCCAAAGAGTCGTGGTAAATGGAGTCAAGTCCAGTTGGAGGCCAGTCACTAGTGGTGTCCCCCAGGGTTTGGTGCTGGGGCCGGTCCTTTTTAATATCTTCATCGATGATCTGAATGAGGGCATTGAGTGCACCCTCAGTAAGTTTGCAGATGACAACAAGCTATGCGCATGTGTCAATCTGCTTGAGGGTAGGAAAGCTCTGCAGGAGGATCTGGATAGGCTGCACCGATGGGCTGAGGTCAACTGCATGAAGTTCAACAAGGCCAAGTGCTGGGTCCTGCACCTGGGGCACAATAACCCCAAGCAGAGCTACAGGCTGGGAGATGAGTGGTTGTAGAGCTGCCAGGCAGAGAAGGACCTGGGAGTGATGGTGGATAGTTGGCTGAATATGAGCCAGCAGTGTGCTCAGGTGGCCAAGAAAGCCAACAGCATCCTGGCTTGTATCAGAAGCAGTGTGACCAGCAGGGATAGGGCGGTGATTGTCCCCCTGTACTTGGCTCTGGTGAGGCTGCACCTTGAGTACTGTGTTCAGTTTTGGGCCCCTCGCTACAAGAAGGACATCGAGGTGCTCGAGCGAGTCTAGAGAAGGGCAATGAAGCTGGTGAGAGGTCTGGAGAACAAGTCCTATAAGGAGCGGCTGAGGGAGCTGGGCTTGTTCAGCCTGGAGAAAAGGAGGCTCAGGAGCAACCTTATTGCTCTCTACAGATACCTTAAAGGAGGCTGTAGTGAGGTGGGGGTTGGCCTGTTCTCCCACGTGCCTGGTGACAGGACGAGGGGGAATGGGCTAAAGTTGCGCCAGGGGAGTTGTAGGTTGGATGTTAGGAAGAACTTCTTTACTGAAAGGGTTGTTAGACACTGGAACAGGCTGCCCAGGGAAGTGGTGGAGTCACCATCCCTGGAGGTCTTTAAAAGACGTTTAGATGTAGAGCTTAGGGATATGGTTTAGTGGGGATTGTTAGCGTTAGGTCAGAGGTTGGACTCGATGATCTTGAGGTCTCTTCCAGCCTAGAAATTCTGTGATTCTTGAATATAGTTATTATGTTATTATCTCAGTCTATTGTATATCAATATTACCATTGAAACGTCACGGAAAATATCAAATGGAAACAGAGCTCAGCCTCTCAATTATAAGAAGCAATGTGGTCAGCACTGGTTCCGAAAGAAGCATTTATAATAATGAGTAATGAAATCATGAGTAATGAGTAATGAGTAATGAGTAATGAAAATGAGTAATCATGAGTAATGAGTAATGAAAAATCATTGATAGCATCAGTTTGGTGTCTAAATAGTCCAATGTGATATCCCAGTATTGTTCTTATAAATATGTCAGAAGAGCAGCCATGGCCTTCCTTAGCCATCAGATCTCAAAACACCCTGCAGCTTTCTTGAATCTTTCAAGGGCTGACAGTATTTTCATGTCCTGGACAGATGAAAATTATACATTTTTTAATTATTGAAGTTATGGCTGTTGACATTTTCTTGGTTGATATTTATCAGTTCATAATACAGGCGAGTTACTTCTTATTGAACCTTTAAGTTTTTCAGTGTGGTTTTATCTTCATCAACATCTTATAAATACGGGGGGGGGGGGGGGGGGGTGGGGAAGGAAAGCACTTTACCAAAAAAATATCCTTTAAAAGGTGTCCTTCAAATAGAAGACAATCCTTTCAAATAGAAGTCCTTCTAAATAGAAGATTAGCCAAGTGGTCTTCCTAGTGTTCTTAAAGATAATGATATTTAGAGAGAGAAGCAATGCTTAGCAAACAACTGAGAACAGAAACTAAGAAAATATTTCTAAGCATCACATGGCAAACCATCTACTAATTTGCAATTGGGAAAGAGATTAAAATAAAACACTTATTCATTGTAGGATTTAGGCTTACTATAACCATGTACTCCTTTCTGAAGCTTTCTTGTGATTTTAAGATTTGTATAGCTATTTGTTATTACATTATCAAGAATAACAATAACATGAGAATATTTTCAGCAAAACTTTTTATTATGGGTATTTGAAAATCATTCCTTTAAAATTTATTAGGGACTGCTGTTTAAAACATTTTTGTGTCCAAAATATCTCAGGTGATGCCATTAATATGGCATAAAATAACACAAAGATGTTAGATACCAAGAGATCAAACCAAGTAGCAATTATCTTAAGCGTTTTTCTGGTATCTACCCAGATTTGCCTTTTGGGAGTGCTAACTTAGTAAATAATCACTATACATAAACAAAGCATTGGCTATAACTCTCAGAAGAACTTAAAATCATCTTCAAAGTGTTTTGCTTTGTTTGACAAAATAGTCTTTGGGGATGTACTAATGGACAAAGCTAAGGATCTGAGGAAATGGAACTTGATCCATTTGAAAAAGAATAGAAGGCTGAAGGAAGCAAATGTAAAAATATGCTGGTATTCACTCAAAAAGTGCTGACTTCCTCTTGTAGGTCATCTCACCAGCCCACCTTTTACCACAAAACAACGTAATTAAAAAGTAATGATGTTCTGTGCTAACAAGACTTTTCTCTTTTCAACCCTTGTTTTTCAACCCTTGTTTAGGACTAACTGATGAGACAGGGTAAGCTACACATAGGGTTGTGAGTTTGTATCTTCCAGTCTGCCTTAAAGATAAAAGATACCATACAATCCCACAAAATCAGGTCAACCAAAGCACTCTTAATCTATATGTAATTAATAAATGCTGAAATTGTATTTTATATCTCAAGGCTTTGTACAAATATCCACATGATATAGCTGTAATTAACTACTAAAGTGGGCAAGCAGTTGCAAATTGTTATGTGCAGGAATGAGAAACCAACATGCTCAGGCAGATAGGGTATCTTATACAATGCAATGTAAAAAAATGTCCAGGATAAAGGCTTTTTATAAAGTCTAGCAAGAAAGACACTTTTCATTTTACCATCTTCCTGCTAAATATCCTACCTTTTCTAAATCCCTGTGCAAGTATTTGAAGGGCAACAAGTCTGAGCCTGTTGTGAGGAATTAATTGAACATACAAGGGGATTGTGCTGTGTGCAACATCTCAATTAACTTACTTGTTAAATAGGTAATGGCACTTGACTGCTAACTTGTGAAGGAATCTGTTTTCTAAATGGATATTGCTACTTGTGTAAAGGATATGGTCTAGGGTCTTGCTAAATAATGAGGACTGCAAAATGTGCAGAAATCTAAATAGCATACCAGGCAGGGCTAGATAATGAAAGCCTGCCCTTCCTCCTGGCTCTGATACTTTCCTCTGTTTCCCAGAGAATTTGAATGAGAAGATGTTTTCTCAGATTTGAAGAACCACTGGACATAGCTATGCAGAGAATGAGCCAGCCACATTCAGATAAAAAACTGCAAACGATTTCCTAGGATATCAGGGTGTTTTGTTTGCTTGTTTGTTTTTCCTTTTAATAAACTTTCAGATCTCCACTGAGCCAAGAACTGAGCTGAGATACCAAATATAAAAACCCTCAAAAAAATCTACAGCATCATGCTCCTCAAAGGTGTACTCTTGATGTATCTCTCTTCCATTCCAGAATTTTCCCTTACATCACTAGCTTCCTTAACAGCAGAGATAACCAACCTTGAGAGGGTTTTGCTCTTAAATGTTGATGTTGTTTTTTTTTTTTTGTGGTTTTTGTTTGTTTGTTTGTTTTTATTTATTTATTTTTTACTTTGTCTACTCTTGATTTCAACAAATTCGTCTAAATCACCAGGTCTTGGTTTGTGTTAATCATAACTGATGGGGATAAAATACAAAGAAAATTATATAATACGGTCCGTATACTTAGTTTACAAGGAACTTTGAGTCTATATCTCCACAAGTTTTTATCTAGTTACATTGTTGATTTGGTTTGGTTTAATTTCATTTCATTTCTTTTTGTTTTGTTTCATTCAGTTAAAAATGAAAGCTTAAAAAAAACCACTACATTATCTGATGTTAAAAAGTTTGAAGAGAATATATTCTGATTTGGAGTTCTGCTGAAGAACACGTCTAATTTTAATTAAAGCAAACTATTACAGAATGTAAAGTCTGCATGTTTCAGTTTGATTCTCCCTTGGTACAGGCCATCTTATAAATACAGTGGCATCTCTTTGAAAGTGAGACAGACTCTCTAACCTCTTGTAGGATTCATAAAATCCTGCCCATATGTCATGTGGCTGCCACCTTACCTTCTCATGGGACAGAAAGTCCTGGCAACCACTTCAGAAATTGAAAGAGCACTTTTTTTTTTCCTTTTTTTTTTTTTTAAGAAGTTTTCTCAAATGAAAACAAAGCTTCACATTGTTCATCATCAAGTTTCTTAAAGGATTAACCCTCTCCTCAATGCCTATATCACAGTTCTCAGCTGGATACTGGGAAACTAAGTGCAATCAAAGGAAGAAACATTTTCTCTGTAGATTTTAAGTAAGACATTCCTCCCACTTAAGAAATGTCATTGGTTCAGTGACTTCTGCTCACTCTCTTCATGTGAAAAAGATCAGAGAACAGTTTTGTAAAGTTACTGGGACAACTGCAGTTTTCTTCATCTGGAACTTGAAAACTCCTTTTTAAGAGCCTTTTCTAACAGATGATACATTAAAAGAAGACTGGCATGCCACAATGTATTTCTGTAAACAAGGGTGTCCCCTGGCACTGGATAGATCTCTTTGAAGCTATCAGAGCTCCATCCAAGCCCAGGAACTCCAGCAGGTCTGGCTGCAGGACTGATGGTCACCGTCTGGCTGCCATTTTTGCAATGCTCTGGCATACTTGCTTGTATGGGATACAGTCATCCTTCTCATTTTTGTTCACGAAATCAAAAACTCTCAAGGACAGTGGAAAAAGAAAATTTCTCTGTCAGATGGAAACACAGAGGAAAACACCACAAGTATAATGCATTTCTATAAATCTTAATTACATATATAAATTAATAAACTAAACTCAGACATACAGTTAGTAGTTTAATTATTCTGTAATGTAACTGAATACTAAAACAGATGACCATGTGCCAGCCTCCACCCCACTCAATTGTCTTTGTGCTCTAACTTACATACATAATGGTGTCTCTGCTCTTGTGTATCTTCTGCTGAAAATATTAAAGTACTAGATATGCAAATGCCATTAATTTCTCACTTAAGCCATTGGTTCTTGCAAACAAGGCTGTGATTGAGGAGGCCCTGTTGTGGTATGTCCCTGGCCCAAAATCTTTGGCCTTGGCCCAAAAAGTCAAAGTAGGCAAGATTTAGAAAAGTGTTGCTGTCCTTGTTCTACCTACAAAAACCTGAGCTATGAATAGATGAGATGTGAGCTAATTTGTACAGATACTGAGGTGCTTGCTTACATTCATGAACTTTTCAGTAAGGGACATTGATTACAGGTTTCACCAAACTTGAGGCCTTTGTTGGAATGGCCATGTAAGGTCTCAGAATAATCAAGGCAGTCACAAGTGATTTGGTTGCACAGGGAGCAGGACTGAGGTGCCTTTCTTATGTTCCTGGTG
Source organism: Aythya ferina (assembly GCF_964211825.1). Classification (NCBI taxonomy): domain Eukaryota; kingdom Metazoa; phylum Chordata; class Aves; order Anseriformes; family Anatidae; genus Aythya; species Aythya ferina. Next base: position 18,420,764 of record NC_140300.1, read on the forward strand.
TCAGCTGGGAGGAACCCAGGACTAAATTACTCATTTACATGCTCTACCCAAGATCAGATGAATAGTTTGTAGCAGAGAAAAGGAATCAAATCCTGCAGTTTCATAATTTTTGGCAAATTAGTTTTAAATGTTATACTGCTTGTTTGCATAAGTTTGTCTAGAACTTTCTAAAGGTACTGATGCCATTAGCATCAGCAGTGTCTAAATATCAGTATTTTGAGTACTGTTAATATACGTGAGTTTCAATAAAATGAATTTACCTAAGAATAAAAATATCTTTTATAAAAAATATAGCAATTTTTAGAAATGTATTGATTTAATGTACCTAGTCTAGTGAAAAATCTGTTAGATTAAGCTATCTGCCATTAGTTTCAATTAAAATTTATTGATCTGAGTAAATGTTGGTTAGATTAAGTGTTGTCTGACTGTGAAAAAAGTATTTGCTTAAACAAAAATTTTACGAGTATTTAGACATGCATTTTAGGTTGGGGACTCTTCTAGCATCAGTAGAACCATTTATGTATCAATAAATTTATTTAAATATAAATGAAAATATCCTTTCTGAAATGAAAAAAGATGATTACAGTAACATTGGGACTACTATGCATATTAATTATAGTAAAATTGTTTTGAAATAATAAGCATTCAGGAATGAATATTGTAACTTGAAAATTATGGATATCTAATCTCTCTGTGAGAGAAATCAGGCTTCCTATGGAAAGGTGTTATTTTTGAACCACAAAACTGAGATTTCTTGGTATCTTCTGAAATAAAAAATTTTATATGATAAAATATCTGGGTAGTCTTAGATAGCAGGACAACACAGATGCAGAATATGGCATGCACCTATTTTAAAGTGCTATGTGTACATTATTCATGGGATTAATTTTAACTCTGAGTATCTAAAATACATATGGAAATAAAAAGTATGCAAGCAATAAGGCCAATACACCAGTCCTTTATTAGTTCTATAAAGACTGGAAGCCCTTGGGACTCCAATCTGTGAGCAGCAGAATACCTTCACTTCCATAAAAGCTGGAATTGCTTGATTGCCACTGTCCTCAGCTGCCTGCCTTCGCACCCAGGTGATAACTACTGCACGTGGCCAGCCAGAGAACAGCCTGAATTTATCCCACAGTGCTTTGCTTATGGCCATGCAGCAACGCAGCACCAGGGCTCAGAATAACAAATCAGAAGATCTGAACTGGTTGCTCTATACTTATTCTTCACTGAAACGCATCCTATTCATTTACACTGTTTACACTATAACTGATTATTTTAGACAAATATTGTTTATTTTATTCTTATGTATTTAATTAAAAAAATATGACCCTGGATACAACTCCCACCTGACTTATATCACAATAGCACACTTTGTCTGGTAGACCTGCAATGACTGTGACAGTGCATCTGTATATGTACCCTATTCACAGGCACTGGAGGGCTGACAATTAAAAGCAGCAGTAAAACAGGTTCTGGATTGCAGGAGTAGCCAGTTCCACAACAGCTCAAAGCTGCAGCATTGAGGGTGATCACAATTCAGATAGACACATACCATGCAATCCTTGGGAGTCCAAGAGGAAAGAACACAAGGCACATTTGGGGGCAAATTTTCGGTGCTATATATGTAAAAAATAAAATCTCCATTAGCTTTAGTAGGATTCATAATGCCATATCCCCTATATTATACCACAAATGTCCCCTTGAATGGCAAGAAGGCTCAACAATTGAACTATACATAGATAGGTACTGAATTCTGAATTAAAGAAGCAACAAGTAATGATTGAAGTTACAAAGTCATTCTCCAAACAGGAAGAATTACTACCACTAACTGCTGAAATTCTTGATGGAGTGTTTTTTTTGTTTTGTTTTGTTTTGTTTTTGATTAAAAAAAAAAAAAAAAAGATGCTGGTACTTTCTTTTCTATAGCTTCTGCGTCTCTGATTTTTCAGCTCCCCTTATATTGTTACTTTCTAGGATTACTTCTAGAAATGATAAATATAAAAATATATTGAGTTTTGTAGTAGAAGCAGAGATTTTAATGTTTCCAAAATGTGTGACTTTAAAAAAGCCTCCAAATTTTGAAGTCTCGTGACAATTTTGTGAATACTGACAGTGATACATACATAAAGTATCTGTACAGTTTCCTGTTATTGCATATACACTTTGCTACCAGATTTTGACATTTATCAGCATACTGTTTTCACTAGAGAAGAAAGAAATGAAGGGGGAAGATGTTGGGTCTTTTTCCATATGGTTCTTGGTGCAGAGAATGTTCAAAGGCTCTTCTCTGAGTCAAAATTAAGCAACCATGGGTAATTTATTTGATTATAGCTCTACTTTCAGCAAGGAATTTATCAATCAGCTCTTTCTTTTTAACTTTTCTGTTTCAAGCTGCTATTGGGTCTAGCAGTTGTATAGAAATAGTCTTTGGTTTGTCTTTTTCCTTTGCTTATACAGAAAAATACTATTTCTGTTCTCATTTTCCCAATATTTTTTATTGTTAAGAGATGTCAAAATAATCTCTTTGGATGTATGGGTCACAGTCACGCTTTGAACAGAGGTTCCTTTAGTTTCAGCCAGCAGTTCCCATAAAGATGTGCTTTCACACTAACTTGAAATGAAGAACACAATTCTTCAAGCTTCCACAAGGTTTTGTTTAATTCCTACAGTAATGAGAGTTATACCCCACTACTGTGTTCTTACAATGCAGAAATAAAAAGTCATACCTGAAAATGTGATGTGTTTAAACTTTCACATTGGGATAGACCTCTCAGACTGCATGTCACATAGCAATTATAACAACCATTATCATCTAAAAGGAAAAACTATGCAAGTGTGAAAATGAGAGATGAAATCCAGGTGCATTCCTACAAAGGAATGTATGGATCAGTGAGCAAGCCTTGGGGCAAGACAGGGCATGAAAATCAGCCACAGCACTGAGCAGCCAACACCCCATATAGTATTTGATTATCAACTGTTAAGCAAAAAGTAAACTGTGAGCTTCAGAAACAAAAAGCACGGATAAAAAGCTGATCCCAGGAAACCTACAATCTAACACCTTTTCTAGGGCGGGGACGTTAACACAACTCTTTGTTGATTTCCTTCACCTCTCATTTGGAGGAATAAGCACAGAGTAGAAGAGGGAAGGAAGAATTAATTCTCTTCCTTGATATTCATGTTTGCTTGTATTTATTGATATTCTTACATGTTACCAATCTTGCTAAATTGGCAGAGAAATTTACAGTACCAGAACAAATCTCTACTGTCTTTTTAACACAAGAATGTTGAGAGATTGCTACTTTCCCATCCAAAGTACTTATTCACCTGGAGTGAGTTGACATTGCAAAAACAGAAAACTATCTGCTAACCAGGCATTTATGATTTAAAATCAGAAAAAAAAAAAAAAAATCACCACCACCCCGCTTTCCTTATTTTCCTCGGTGGGAGTTTCTGTCTGAATAATTAGAGTTATCTTCAGAGGTTGAAGAACTGAAGCTGCTTTCGAAGCAATGAGATAACAGGTACCCAAGCACTCGGAGAACAAAGCTGCTTACAGCATGATCCCAGTCACTTAGGGGCTAAGTCGCAGAGACACAGAAGCTCCCTTAACCAAAGCCAGCCCCAGTAACCAAAATCCCAGCAAAACAGAGATGACAGGGCAGAACATAGAAAAGCAGGAATACTTACATTATAGGATTTACTTTAATCCATATCATAAACTAGGTCAGATGACTATCTAAGCAGGTAAGAATTAAATGAAGAATAAGTGCAACAAATAAGAAAGAAAAGAATCAGTAAAAGATAAGGTAAAACAGTAAGACAAACAGAAAATATTGTACCAGGCCAAAGCAGCAAAACACGTGCAGAGAGTTGTTGGCAGGTTAATAGGCAGTGTTACAAATGTGAACAGAAACTCAAGGAAAGGATTCCATAAGATGACAGAGATATTTGTAATGTAACTAATTTAATATATTACTTTTAAATGTTCACTGTAATAATGCTTTAATGTCACCTATACCAGTCTATATTAGGAGTACCATATTCCATTATACTTTGAGTATTTCATGGGTCACATTTTGCCTACTTCCTTACTTGAACACAGCAAAGCTGTCTTAAAGAGCTTACTGCCTCCTGGTTGCTTCCACCTGGCTGGGGAGAGTGAGTAAAGAAGGACAGAAGGACCAAACACCTACTTGCACCCACTGATGTTTGCTCTAGCAAGCCTTTAAGATCTTCCCAGTTCTCCATGTGGGGTTGATGACTCCATCATAGGTATGTTGCAATATGATGTAATTAAGAAAAAATTGATAGTAATTGAGAAGAAGGCTCTTTCCTTTCCTTTTGGCTGACAATGAGTCTACCACTGCGAAGAAATCTGAAGGCCACTGAAGCAATGGAAATGAGTTCCCTCTCTCAGTGGAGTATGTGGTAGTAACTATAGGCAGTATTCTGTAGCTATCTGCCTTTTCTTCTTCTATGCTTTTGAAACAGAGCTAGACTCATCCTCATACCAGCTACTAAAGAGCTCTGAAGGCAGAGCCAGTGGAGTGAGACATGCTGCTCCTGTGCCTCATGTTATCTTATCAGCTTCTACTCCTGATCCCTAGGATGCAGGGGAATTTCTAGCATAAACCTTAAGCACTCCCACAAGCCATCGAGTCAGCTTAAATGGAGAAATTATTAAGCTTCTTAATTTAGTCATTTTATTTCTTAAGCCTGAATCTCTCCAGAAACTGGAGGAGAAAAGTCAAACATTTATTAGAATACTCACTTATCTGACTGAGTTCAGCTTCTCTGTAAATAGCTTTTCTACTTTCTCATGCATGTTTGCCCACCCTCTGGTCTCTTCATCTTTAGAAAAACTTTCCTGGAACTAGACATTTTTAGGAAAGATAAAACAAGAATCTGTGTAAATGAAGAAAGTCTGGATTTCTCATAAAATATATATCTTTCACTAACAGAGGCAGCATATTTCCAGAGACAATTTATCTTGCAGAACTCAAATGCCCAAACCTGAGCTCATGAAGTTAACATGAGGTTGTTCTACAGTGTGTTTCATGTATCAAGTATTTCAAGACTATCAATTCTGTCTTAATTAAATCACACCTATGATGAAGTCATAGACCCCACACTGAGAACTGGAAAGATCCTAAAGACTTACTAAAGCAAACCTCAGTGGGTACAAGTAAGTGTCTGGTCCTTCTGGCCTTCTTTACTCACTCCCCCCAAACCAGGTGGTAGCAATCAGGAGGCAGTAAGTACTTCAAGACAGCCTCACTGTGCTCAAGTAAGGAACTGGGCTCTGAGGATTGTGCTTCTGCTGTGCAGGCTCCAGCCCCAATGTATGAACCTGCTCTGCTGGAAAGACTTTTTCTGAGGGCAGAATTCAACCATCCTGTGATGCTATCTTGGTGTGATCTTCTCTAATTTGCATAACAATGTTTACTCATAATTTTTGTCAATCCCTAAGTCCCTTATCAAAAGTAGACAAACAGGAGACCCCCACAGCAATGTCTTTCTTAGGATTTTATCTGAAGAGGGGCAGGAGATTTCCTTTCAGAAACTCCTTGCACCTGTTCAGCCACCCTGCACTAGACCTGCAGAGCTGCTTTTCACCCAGCCCTACTGCACACATGCAGAAGCAATATGGTAAGTGCAAAACTGCAGTATGAATTGTACAGCTCAGTTACTTAGACGTTGCTTTTAACTAGAGGCATTTACTCCCATCAATTAAGGGTTAGCTAGTGTGACTGAACACTGCAGAATACTCTCTGTGACCATTTGTTTCAATTCCTAGTCAAATTTGCCTGCAATCACATTCCTTCTACATGCACTTCTCACAAATGGCCTATTCATTAGTTTTGTGCTAGGCTAGGAATACGTGCTGAAAATGGAGCTACTCAAAACAATTCCAGTTCAACATTAAAAAAAAAAAAAAAAAGAGGAAAAAAAAAAAGGTGAAAATTTTAACTACATTTTCAGCTATGAATAAAAAAGAAAGACAAATAAAAACTGAAATCAAGTTTCAAATTTGTAACCATGGCAATGGCAGGTCTCTAATGGGCAGAGACTGTCGGAGAGTAGCACTATCCTATATTCTAGCACTATCCATTGAAGAAGGGGCATCACTGTACATATAGCAAACAGGCCCCAAATGACATCTAAGACCATCCAGGATGTTCCAGGTTTAAGACAAATGCTCGAATTCTAGGATGAATCTCAGGCAGGCCAAAAGGTATGGAGATAAGCTGTGTTTGCTGTTGTTTTCCATCATTTTCTGTCTCTTGAGACTGTAAGTGCTTCAGGCCACAACAGTATATAAGTACATTTCCAGATAAAAGCAACAAAGGCAGGCAAAAATTGTATACTGTGGGTGGAAAGGGTTAACAAAAGTCATTGAACAACGAAAAGTATGAATTTATTTTTATCTTCAGACTACTCTTAAAATGTCTGGGAAGGAGCTGTGAGCATTTTTTCAGGGTTTATTTGTGTTTTTTTTTTTTTTGTTTGTTTGTTTTTTTTTTTTTTTGTAGCCAAAACTTACTTTAAGAGTTGGGAGGATGAGTCAAGAAGAAAAGATGGTAAGGTAAGGAAGGAGGAGCAAAAACGGCAGCCCAAGCTGGAAAAACACATCCAGGAGGATGTTAACAAAGCAAACACCCACCCAGCAGAGCATCTAATGCCAAAGATCAAGCTGTGGCATGTAGCTGGTAACATCTGAGGTCAAGAGTCTGCAAACCCTCTAATGATGGTTATCTCTGTCTCTTGGCTTCCTGTACTTCGGCCTTATGCTCCATTTCTTTCACCAGCCCTCATGCTAAGTGCCTAGTTGATGGCAACTCTTCTCAGCCTCTAAGAAGGGTAAGCCCCAGCCAGCATTTCTGTGGTTTCTGTTTCCTGTGTTAGCAAATAACTCTGAGTTATAACTTTCATTTGGGAAAATCAGGGTCTGTTCATGGACAATTTGCAAACATAAGAAGATTCAAAAATTCAATGAATAACTGACTTGTTATGAATTATTACCTCTTCTGCTTGCAGCTCCGCAACTCTGCACAGCCAATCAAGCCAGCACACACCCCAAAAAAACATGAGGCAGATCACTTCTTACCTTGTTCTTCCTGTGACCTTACAGCACTGGCTTGCAGAAGGAATATGCGTATACAGATATCTTGGCATAACTTCAAGAGCAGTTCAGTAAGTAGTTCACAACTGCTGACCATCTGGCTATTAGATCTAAGAGGGATCTGTTAATGTTAGAGCTAGAACATTGCCAAACTGCAGCAGAATCTGTGCAGCAGAAGTGTATGTAGGTCCTCTTTCAAAACCCCAATAGAAATCATGGCAATTGTTTTTTCTACCCATTTATTCAAGGAATGTCCCATTATTTCTGGTGCCACCCCATCCAGAGGCATTATTGAGGAAGGAGCTCCATTGTTTGACTATACGGTCATAAGCAGCCCAAAAGAGCTTCCAAACTAAGTTTCTTTCTCCATAGTATACAGGGAAAAGGACAAATTTTTGTGCACCCTCTTGGTCCTTCCTGCACTTGCAGATGATCAAAAGCAATGGAATAGATAGATATAGCTGCTGTTAACACAGCTCCAACCTTGTGTTAGAGGCAAGGTAATGCACTGTAGTTAACACTGCTCTTTCTCAGTTTGAAGCCTGGTAGAATAAGTCTGCATCCATCCACAGAATGTGTGATAAGCAAGGAACAAAGAGCAAGGATGGGGAAATATATGAATGTATACAGGCTGATTTATGCAGTATCATGAGGGCTGCTGCACAGACTCTTCACTCGGACATCTCTCCACAGTTTTATTACAGTGGTGTCACAGGAGAAATGATCCTGAAGAATCTGGCAGTAACAACATGTATCATCTTGTATGTCAGTTTAGGAAAGTCTTTTCATTCAGTGGGAGCAAAAAAGAAAAGCTATGAGGAAAAAAAAAAAAAAAAAAAGTACTGAGTTGGAGTTGTTGTTACCAATTTTACAAAACACCTCGGAAGTCATTTTGGAAACAATAAAATGCAATTATAAATTCTAAATTTGCCCCCAAATAGAAATTTTGAAAACTGCCTAAACACTCGTGCTTTCCCTTGTAGTCATTTAAACGTATTCAGAATTTGTTTTATCTTAGGCCCAGGTTTAAAACGTGCTTTGTTTTTTGTTTTTTGTTTTTTCCTAAACATTTTTTCATTTTTCTCACTGGGCAGATTGGTCTAACTTAAAATATTACCTCAAAGTACTTTCCCCTCTTATGTATGCTTCCAATGTGCAGATCAGTCCATGAAATTTAGAGATTTTATCTTAATTGAACCCAGTAGAAAAACCCGAGGTTTGCCCATCACTACTTACATTGTTGTTTTTGAAAAATAGCCTCAAGTCTATTTAATTAATTGTTCATTGTTTTAATCTCCCAACCCAGGTAGATTAATACCTACACTGCCCACAGATCAATGATTTCTGAAGTCTCCTACAGATTAGCACACCTGCAGTTTAAAGACATTTTGCCTTAGAAGGAAAGAAAGAAAGAAAGAATGAATGAAAGAAAGAAAGAATAAAAATATTCCCAGGAGGAACCTTTCAGGGATCAATTCATAAGCAAAGGAAAAACATGCTATTCTCAGCAAGGAAACAATGTACTTTATGTCTGCTACAGTGATTAATAACATCCTATACCTAGAGCATATTTAAAGGGCTCCATCAATCTGTTTAGGCCAAAAGCTGGCCCATTTTAAATTCTTAAAATATGATGAGAAATGTTCCAACTTTTTTTTTTCCCCAAAATTTAAAGAAACAAATGAAAGCTAGAGAGTTGCCATAAATGATATTCTCCACCAAAAACACTGACTATCACTGTGAGAAACACCCAGAAACTTGTGGTAGAAGTTTAGCAGTGCAGCATTCTGAATAAAACTTTAGGGTTTAAACCAACTTAAAACTTTCCAAAACTCAGAACAGAGGAGAACTGCAATTATGCTGCTGATGATTTTTTATACACTCAACAATTCAGAAGAGGAAGTTTTTGTTGTTGTTGTTGTTGTTGTTGTTGTTGTTGTTGTTTTCCTAGCCCATATTTGATCTCTCAGGTGAAGTTCTGCCTGTCTTCTGACTTGAAGGGCCATAAACACAGAGCTGGAAAAATGAGGGTTTTGTGTCTATTTCTGTCTAACAGAGGTGGTAACATTGTTCTAGAACTGAGATACCATTGCCATCTATAAGCATTCAGAAGCTGAAAGACCACATCCCAGTTTACGTTTAATAAAATCAGTCATCAGCCTTGAGCCTTCCCTCCTCCACATGAGCTGCAGCTGAATGCCTTGATGGCCTTCCAGAGCTATCAAACCAGTGCTTATTACCTTTAAGGATCAGATCCTTGAGCTCTCCTCCAGCAAAGCACATATACAGCTACTCAGAAGGTGAGTAATCTTGAAGATTTCAGTAGGACTAGACAGAAACACAAAGTCACATTGGGATTTTATTGGGCAGGAGACTTTCAAAAATAAATAAATTCATAAATCCTCAAAGCATGAGGAGGCTAAAAAAATTTAATTTTTTAAAAAATCATCAAAATCTTCAATCAAAATAGATAAAAATCTCATTTTTCTTATCTACTGAAAAAGTACCTTTCTTGAAGACAAAATTGAATTATTAATATACATCCAATAGCCAAGCACAAGACAGAGTGTATGCTAATTGGAGAGTTAAAATAGGCATTTATGATCCTAAATTTAGCCTCCCATTAATAAATATAAAATAAAAAAATTTTGGCCAAGCTGTTTTAGAACACATCAAACTCATTAAGAGTGAAGCACAGAAAGCTAGGGCACTGTCTTGCATCTCAGACAGGCAGCAGAAGGGCTAGCAAGCAATACCTCCATCCATCCCATTACACAGGTAGTGTTTGGTGGGACCAATCAATTGCATGTCACGCCCATCACAATAAAAATAAATAAATGTTAACTGGTAAAGTTAGCAGGACTGATGACAAAATAAAATCTTTGATATAATTCAGAATGGATAAATAGGAACACAAATTCTTGAGAACTCAGTTAAAGATATCCAGCATGAGAAAAAAAATTGAATTACTGGGTGGGCGAGTTAGAGCTTTCAGAGAGAAGCAAGCAAGGCAGCAAACAAGGGCTGCTTCTGTCTGGCCTCCAACATGGTCCCTTTGAACCATGAATGCCTCAGAATTGCCTCACCAGCTTGGTGAACAAAGACTATGTTCTTGCTTTGCTCTATTTCATGGGAAACTCATATAGTGCTTTAGTTGCCTAGGTGTCTTGGAAGGATTCGGGGCATTTTACGGCATCTCAGTATTATCCCAAGAGCTTTTAGAAAATTGGGGAGCTTAGCCCTATATGACTGAAAAGTGCTCCCCAGATCTGATCCTACGCTACCAGGATGCAATGGGTTAGCATTATCTGCATGAAGGACATAACAAAATTCATCCTTGAATGGCAAATACTTTGCCTGCTTTTTTGTTGTATATCACCAGTGTATATTCTCACTCCAGTTATTACTTGTTTCTAAAACTTTCATTACAGAAGCAGTTAAAAAATAACTTTCTCCTTTTAAAATGTTGATTTGTTTTTCTTGCAGTGAATGTGCTGCAAAATGTTGAGGTAAGCATTAGTTAAAGGGCTACTACACCGTACCAGCAGGAGCAATTTACTTCTTATGCATATATTCCTGAACATTATTTTTTCCCTTTCTCTTTGTGAATGGAAACCACTTCCTTACAGCAGCCGACCGTTTTCCTCCCCCCGTTCCAGCCCTTTCTTCACCTGCTCAGCAGCAGGGACATGTTGAGGGCATGGGCAGTGGAAGTACACATAGCAGATCTGTGCATTAATAGACACAGTTGCACCAAATAAATGCAGTCTACAGACATCATTTCAAGCTGAAAACTCTACATTATCTGTGTGTTAAAACTGTGTTAAGCTGTTTAATTGTTCTGTGATTACCAGAGTACTTACCTTGTGAGGATATTAATTATCCAGGTATAAAGAGACCAAGTTTTTCTGTAAGGAGAGTGCCATTCTCTCTCTCTCTCTCTCTCTCTCTCTCTCTCTCTCTCCCTCTCCCTCTTTTAAGTTATTCAAGTTTCTTTTACTCATTTCAGCTAAATAAATCTTGCCCAGGAAAGACAAAAAAAAAAAAAAAAAAAAGTCTAAATGCAAATTAACATTACTGTTTAAATATCACAGACCATTTTCTCTGAGCCCAGTTACAATAACTAGTAATTATAAAAATTGCTTGCCTTGGGCTTCTGGCTAAGCCAATGCTAAACTTGTCCTTTTATTAGATCTGTCAGACTGAGTTAATTATCTTTATGATAATAGATGTGCCTTACCTCAAACAAAACAAATACCCTTATAATTAGCTTTTTAGTTAGAATTTTAATTTATTTATAAAGACTGTTTGTTTTGTTTCTGTTTCTGCTTTACAAAGAAGTTTGGGTTTTAACAGGTTACTAGTCATCTTAGCCATGTTGAAAAAGAAAACCAGCTCACTATTTTGACCAAAGACTGTGGTTAACACTATCTCCTCTAGCCACTGCAAAAACTACTGGGCTATGTGAAAGTGCCTGTGCATGCTGGTGTAAAAGACAAGAGAAAAGATGAGAAGAAGAAATGAGGCATATTCTTTTAATCCTGCAACTTCTCTTTGAGGTGACTTTTGAAACAGCACATTAAATGAATTTAATAGTGAAGCATGCTAGCAAACACTAATCCTGGCTGCATGTTTTCTTTTGAATCCTTGTTCTGAAGTCAGGGCTGAACTTCCCTTACACTACTGAAAATAGAAAGCATAGTCTGGTTTAATATATCTCTGTCTCCACAAAATCCCTTTAAATCTCTCTCTCTTTCTGTCCTCTTTCTTCCTTTCTTCTCTTCCTCACATATTCTTTGAACTCATCCTGCAAGCCCTCCAAGCAGAGCTCCCAGTAAGAACTGAGACATGCAGAATGGTGTCTATACTTTATTCTGGATTTCTGATTCTTTATTCAGGACTTTGTGTTTCTTCCACAAAATAAGAAAAAATGTCTTATGCATCTACAACATCTCAAAATAAAACAACATTTTATTTTCTGAACTGGAAAAAAAATGAAGAAAAAAAGAATACAGACTTCCATACCAAGGCTGGTGGAAATTGCAGTCTGCAGGTTAAAGAAATTAAAGAATGTGGTTAGGAAACAAGTGCCTTATCTGTTATTTTACTTCTGTCACAGTGACAGGAACAGGTTGGACTTGTCAGATGAAACCTGTTTAAATCAGGGTCATTGTGTTAGTCCCCTAACTTCTCCAGATCTGGGTGCCCCCAGGTAAGTAATGCAGTCTATCTGGAGGCATCATCAGAGGCTCAACTCATTAATATTTCTATCAGCATTCGAGATCCAAGCATTAGATGAAGTTAACTAATACTGTTTTATCATATCTTATTCCCTCTTATTGAAGTAGTCGAACAGGCTTGATATGCAACAAATGTAAGGTGAATATGTATAAAAATGTGGTAGCAATTACAGTAGGAGGAGACATTACTAATATTTACAAGCTTTTCAATTAATAAAGTAATTTCAAAAGTAAACAGCTTTGCAACCAAATGAACGCAAATGCAGCTGTTTGGTAATGAAAAAAATACCCATTGCTATGCACCTTGTGTAAGCATATGAAAGGGAAAATGGCCCAGCTGAAATCAACATAGATTAATCTTTGTGCTGTCTATATATATATAAAAACAATGAAACTTACAAGCACGTCAGAAGTACAGAAAATAATACATAACAATAAATACGCAATATTAGATAAAAAGAGTGGCGATAACTAACATCAAAACTAAGCCAATATAGACATATTTCTGTTTGCAATTAAAAAAATTCTTAATTAATTTTTCATAAGTCAAAGCTCTTTGGTGAAAACAAATATTTCTGTGGCCACTAATTAAAATTAATGTGATTGAAGGTTATATCTTCCTAACTTTGTAGAGTCTATTTGACTGGTCTAAGTCACCATTACAGACTGGATAATGAATCTGCTTTTTTGAGATATAAAAGGAGAAATGGTAAAAGAAAGGGGACAGTAAACAGAAATAGAAATGTCAATATTTTAAATGTGAGAGATGAAAAGTGAATGAAATACAATGGCCTCACAACACTTCCATTTAGAAGGAAAGTTTTGTTGTGTGCCATACTTGCTTCCAGTTGGGTATAAAATCTTTCTATTAGGAAGACCAAGTTTATAACTTTGGGAGTCCTTCTGTAACCTTCTATTAGTTCCTTATAGGCAGTATGGCTATGTCTCCACTTCTTTTTCTGGCAGAGCAGAGAGCAGGCACTCATGACACAGTCAGCCTTTGATGAAGCCAGACCCCTGGAGCCCTGATGCTGATTGCCCATACCAGCTCGTGGCCCAATGGAGAGGGCTTGCCCACATGGAAAGTCCTAGTGATCTCTGTTGCAATGGTTCTCTTCCAAACAAAAGTTTATTTATTTGTCAGAATATATGCTGCACCTATTAAAAAAAAAATAAATTAGAATTATAAATAAACTCTTCCATCCCCCAAAAAATCACACCTAAAATTGGCATTTTGTGCTTGTCTGTAGAGGAAAAATACTCTGATTTGCTGCTTCTCCTGTGGCCTCAGAAAGCCATTTGCTGCTGAAAGCAGAAAGCTGATCTCCATTTTTCTTAAGTCAAGGTGCAATACCACAATAACATTAGCCAAACTAACCTGAGGCTTCTTCTGTCACTCTTCATTCCCAGGCTTTCCTGGTCCTTTGCACCAGCACTGGTGCCTGTCTGATCCTGTACATATCTGGTGCAGGGAGCTGAACTAGCAGAAACTAGCCAGGTTAGTTTTCTGCTAGCTTCACCTGCTGACCCACCTCACTATGGTGTTGGATGACTGCCAGTGCCCATTCAGGTGAGACTAAGGCTAGAGGTGAGCTTTTAGTGGCTTTCACTCGTGGGACTGCAACCCCAGGCATTGCTGATGCAGAGCTATGCACCAGCTGGGTGGTTTTGGATGATTGCTGGGATTCTCACCCAAGCCAATATTTTAACTTTCCCGAACAGTTTCTTAAGCCAAATGTTTTGATCTATTTCTTTGTTACACAAATTAACAGAACCAAAGAACACAAAATAATCTAGATAGATCCCAGTTCTCTATACTTCATTTATTTATTTATTTATTTTCTTTCAATGCCCTGGTTAGATCAGGAGGTTCTCATGTATAAGAATAAGTGACCTTTGGAGTTAAATCACACTATTGCCACTATTGTTTATGTATGTATTAGAGTAAGAAGTCTGAGTTTTTTGTGGACATATTTATGCTTTCTTGTACGGAAGCATACGATAATATTTCCTGCTCAAGAAATTGGTATTTTAGTTGGAGATGCAATACTCTAGTACTGTGGAAGTATACCTAAGAGGTAGGTATTTCACACATACCACATAATGTTAACAGAGTTTATAATATGTGGTACATACTTAATAGTCCTAAGCAATGCCAGTAGCACAGTGTATTAGGAACTCTCTCAGGTAATAATATCTTCTCCCTCTTAAAATTTTCCAAAATTCACATTAGTCATGATTACATATGAAATATACAAAATCCAATTAAAAAAAAAAAAAAAAAAAAAAAAGTAAATTTCTCTATGAACTAAGGCAAAAGACCTTAACATTATGTGACCATGTGACCTTACAATTATGTGACCATTTACATAAAAACAGAGAAGTTCTCACCACAGAGAAGTTATCTCCAGGAAAGGTCAAAGCAGTACTTGACCCTGTTCTGCTCTATTACAACTCATGCAGATCCTATGTGCTCTCACTGTCTGGCAAGGACCAATACACCACAACATGGATAAGGCAGTGTGAGTACTTTTAAAAACTTCAGAGTGACACTTTCATCTTTTTTGTGTTTCAAAGTGAACTTCATAAAGAACTGCAGAGATTTATTGCTTATTTGCTCAATGAGTGATCCCTTGTGCACCTCCAAATACAGACGTTAAAAAAAAGGAGGGGGGGGCGGGCACTATTAAGGTTTCAAAGTCAGACCTTCCAAAATTAGGAATTGTCACAGTTAAGGCTGTAACTTTAACTCAACCCTCTTGGGTGTATACATTATGATAGAAGTTTTAATTACTTCCCAATATCTGTTTTTCCACAGGACTACTGCTTTGCAGTATGGAAGCACAGTACGCATCACTGCTGGTTGCCCATAAAATATAAGATTATGAAAAACATTGTTAAACAGGCAAAACATTATTTCTGAAACATCTCAGTGAAAAGTAGACTGGTGTATATAAATTCTTTGAATTTGTATGTACTGTACATTATTGTGAAAGTTTCTCTCCTCATGAGATTAATAGTGTCAATTAGGCTGTCAAGGATGAGCGAGCCTGTCATGTGGGCTTTGACAGAATGCTTGGGTTGATCAGCTTCATGCAGATATTGTAGCTTAATATTTACATTTGAGTAACTAACATTTACAAACGCTGTTTGAAATTTTTCTGCTTACAGAACTGCATTCATAAGCATGGTGTCTTACAAAAAACATCATAGCATACTGCGCATCACTTAAATATGTTAGTTTACATAGGTTTCAGCCATAACTATCAAATCAAGATGAAAACACCATTTTGCATTACTATATGAACAAGCTAAAAAAAAAAAAGCCATCACTGACTGTTGAAGACAAAGCCAGGTTTCTTCTTTCCTGTATGTAGTTTCTAGGTCTACTCAAGCATGGATGATATTTAGTGTGTACACTGCTGGAGAAGGGAAAATCTTCCACCCTGGAGGAAACATGGCAGAGTCCTCTTGGCTAGACCACACATCAGGCTCTGAAGCTGGTCAAACTATTGTGAGCAAATGAAGGGACCATAAACACACCTCTTGGACACCACATCCTTTTGCTAATTCCTCTTTGTTTGTCTTTCCTCCATGAATCCTCTGTTTGATCTGCAGTCTCCCAGCTTGGGAAGAGGACAGAAAATGCTCTTCACCCTTTCTGAAGCCTTAATGGAAAGAGGAGAGGGTGTGAAGAGGTATGTTACTGACAGAGGCTACCAATGTGGCTCCTGCTTTTCTCTGCAATTCAAATGCAGATCTCACACAGAGACCAGCAGGACCTTGAACACGTTTTTTTGTTTTGTTTTGTTTTGTTTTTCAATTCATAAAAGAGATCTTAAATTTTTAAAAGGATAGTACAATGTGTCAAAGGCAGATTTCCTTCAGAATGTCATATATCGCTCTCAGCAGGGCTTTTAGTTTTCAATGATTTCTGTTATATATGCCATCTGCTTTCAGTTGTGGCCTGAGCAAATCTCCTCTTGGATGCTATTTCAGGGCTGTATATCTTAGATATTGCAAGGTCAGAATTCCAGGCAAGTTACTATCACTCTGCCAAAAGATAAACACCTTCTCAATTTTTATTTGGTTTGTATCCAAACTAACGTCTTATTGACTTCAAGTCAGGACCCTGGAATTTGGCCCAAAATAATAATTCTAATAAAATGAATGAAAATCAAGTATGAAAATACACTCACAAATATAACCATGAATGCGCACAGTGTTTTAAAACACTGAATAAAATATATCTTATCCCAGGAGTACATCTTCCACTGCAACTGAAAACACAGACTGGGTTTTCAGTTTTGTAGCACAACTTTAATCCATTCTCTTTCTGCTTGGGTCAGGTGTGTTCTCCAATGAGACTGCAAGGAAGTTGGCTGATCACCTTACTAGCTAGTCCTTACACATTCAGTGTGTACTTCTTCTCTACCTGTCCATAGCACAAATGAGGATAGCCATTGGGATAGTCTAAATCAAAGAGATAATAGTCATAGTCCCCCACACTGTGACACTGAAGGACATGTCACGGGCTCACTAAGTGAGGCAAGAAGAAGGCTAGTGGCTCCTATGTTGGCTTTTCACCACATCACATCTTGCTGTGTCAGGGATACTAGATCACTGTTATGGGAATTACTAACTGTGGAGGAAAAGATGGGAAAGATTGTTCAGAGAAGAGTATTTTAAAAGACGGATTTGAAGAAACACCAAGAGATCAAATGAATAAAACATGACAGAGGTAATCAGAGAGGTAAAGGAGACAAAGGGAGCATTAAAGTGAAAATATTAAGTAAATGATAGGGAGGAAAAATACATGGAAAGTAAAAATTGAGATGGTGAATAAGGTGAGATTTTCAGGGTCTTCGGATGTTCAGGTAAATAGCTTGACTTCATTAGATATATTTGTGTTGCAGTCATGCCAGGAGGAAAGACAGTGATCAAGTCAAACTCACTATTTTTCACACAATACGTCTTTCTACTTCTCAGCTATAGAGTCACTAGAGAGATGATAGAGAGAGAAAAACTCACATTAAGTACAGATTGACTGGGTCAACTCCATTAGAATATGAAAGAACAAGATCAATGCTGTGATACCGGTAGAGAGAGCACATATAGAAAGTGGAAAGGTCTGAGAAGGGGCCTCACAATCTCAGCATCCCTTACTGCTCGCTTTGCAAAACAGTAACCAGGACAAAGCTCCAGTGAACTGGAGTCCATAACTACGAATAAGAAACAAGGGAATAGCATTCATTCTCTCTTCTCTTACTCGTTATTGTCACAGAAGGCAACCAGAAAGGACTAATTGTAAAGAACCACAGCTGCATGAAGACCACTCATACCTTCTCAAGTCTTGCAATTTGTGCAACCTGATATAGGTAAAAGAAACCTAAGAGAGGAAGGTATGCAAAGATACTACAATAAGAAATCTCTTTGTTCAAGTTCCAAGGTGAAGAGTTGCCTACAATTCATAAATTAGCTCAGCCTATTTTTACAGATCAAGGAATTTTTCCAGGGAAAACAAACAAACAAATAAATAAATAAATAAGAAGTCACTGGATTATAGTTATTACAAAGCCAGAGGGAAAAACTGCACAGTAAGGAACTATATTTATATCTACAGAACTATAGAGAGCAAACAAAATAAAATAAAAATAAAATACCCCTAAGCAGTCTAAATTGCATTGCAAATAAAACTTTATATTAAGAGTTACATTTGCATACCAGGAAAATTAGATGGTAAACTTATAGTAACCACAGACCAAACCATTAAGAGTAAAATGTGGTCTATGGAAATCTTGATGGCAGGATGACTGAGAAAATACTTAGTAAGGACTTCAAGATTTGACCTAATAGTAGGATTTGCATGTCCAGTTTTAAAAATGAAACCCCATGAAAGTAATTTTCTCTTGATACATGCACATACTTCAGTCTAACAGTAAAGGGAGAAACGTGAATGCATTAAGGATAGAATATACCAAGTATCCCAAAAGGACCTAACTGAGTTTAATTTAGATTAATAGGATACTATATAAATACTTCTTGCTTGTTAAGCACTTTTTATTAAGATATAACTACTGTCTAACACTTTTCCATCATTCACACTGTAAAAACGTAGAATGAATAACAATTTCAAAAGCAATGAAATTCCATTTTCAGAGAAAACTAAAGCACTCAAAGCTGGGTTTGTTTTTAAGAGTGTAGAAATGGCATTCATCTCTTAATTTTAGCTCTTCAAAGGACAGCTTAATCTTGTCATTTAATCTGGTCCAAACTAGCTGTCTCAGTTTTCTCTGCAGTCAGTGAAAAGCAATAAATGTCTCCAACAAACAGCTCATCCATCGTAAAAGAGGAGTATAGAGTAGGTGGGATGTGTCCGTCTCTGAAGATATTTATTTCTCTTAATTAACAATGAAGTCACGTAGATAACAACTGTACACCAGACTCCTAACCTTTACACAGCTGAAATGAAGTCAGGTTATCCTCAGGTCATAGTGTAGTTTTCAAAATCTGGAAAATACCAATTATTTCAAGACTATAGGTACATTTAGCCATTCAGCATCATCAGGTGGGACACTGGCTCTCTTAACACCATCTTGTTGTTTTAGATGATGCGATCTCTGCTGTTTATAAGAATTATAAAAATAAATAAATAAATAAGGACAGGTACATGTTTGGGAAAGGAAACTAGGTCCAAACTCTTCATTGTTTTATGTTAAAAAGAAAGGTTAGCACAGTTATTAATTAGCACAGTTATTTTCACCAATTATATGGGACTGTTTTTCTACAGAGAAGTTACACTTCTGCTCCTTTACCCTCAGTTTTCAGAAGGACTTATTTCTTCCCTATGAACACAGTGAGATACAAATAGTGAGACCATATTTTGAAGTGCATATTCCATTTATATATGAAAAATTTGAAAACATGAAGTATGTGAAAATATTAAGAACTGGACTTAGGTGATGAAATGTAGAAAGACAAACAGAACTGTTTAAGTACAGAGAGAAGTGTAAAGGAAAGATGACTGTTACTGGCAGAGAGAGAAATAATTGCCTGTGCATAGAGCACTTCCTCAACTGTTATATCTGAATGTTTTTGAGAAATTAAAAGGAATACTTCACAGCATTATTCTGAGGTGAAAAACTAAGATTTGTATGGAGAAAACTGAGGTTCAGAGGGATTAAAGAATTCAGTTAGGAAAGCATTCATTAGTGTGCTAGATTTCACTGTCAGTGGGAGCTATGAGCTTAACACATACTTGGAACTTTGCTCAATCCAGACCATAATTCTCTTTTCGATTCTTCAAAGTAGTTAGCAACTAAGATGGATATAAATTGCTATTTAATTGTGTACATTTTATAGTATTTCCACAGGACCTGATATATTATGTATATAACCCTATTGATTGTATCTTTATTTAACTCCATTAGAATGGTACTGAGAATGAATTTGCAACCAGCTTATTCTTACATTTAAAATCCTCACTAAAGTAAAATATTTTTATGCTTGTGAAATATGAGATAAATACATAAAATACACTTTCTTATAGACCTACAGTGGCATGTTGTCACTTAGAACAGAAACAGTAAAAGAAGACAGACATCCATTATGATATTTCTGACAGAAGAAGTCAGGAAAACTTCATGAGCATCCTTTTCCACATTTTCTTCTCCCAAGACATAATATAGAAACTGCCAATATATCTTTCAGATTTTAGAAGGTTCCTATACAGCTGGGATAGCAACCTCTTTTTGCAACATTGTCAAAATAGATTATGTTTATTTTTTTTTCTATTTTTACTTGTCTAAAAGCAAAATATCCACTCATATTTATAACAGTTGGTAGAGGAGCAATGCAGCAGACACTTAGTCATGCTTCAGGCTTTGTGGTATCCACCTATTACTCATTTCTTGTCTTTGCTTTGACTTACATTTTTGAAGCAATGAAAATTCTCAAGACAATAGAGGATATTCCTAAATAGTAGGCTAACAGTAAATGTTCCATTAAAAAAAATACAAATAATAATTCAAAATATGGAAACACAGGGTCAAAGTCTGGTTGCAAAAAAAGGATGTAGTTTCCATGAAACAACTCATTTACCCAATGTAATCAACACGAATAGAGTGAAAACTTGTAAGTCTTGTACAGCTTCAAATACCATGGCTTTTCTTTTTACATATGTCCACCTATGTTTAGGCATTACCCCGTTGCTTACTGTTAAGAGCTGTTTTTATCAGCTGAATTTTAGTGACCTCCTTCTAGTAGTACAAATGTCAGTGATTATAGTAAACAGAAGATGATGAAAGCTCTCTGAATCTTTTACAATCTTCAACATCAAAATATTATAATCACTATTTTTCCTAAGGCTCACTCTTCTACTCAACACATTAAGGGTGTGTGCTTTAATCTTACCATTTTCAGTTTGTAACGGAGTTCAGCAAACCACAGTATCCTCAATTCAACACCACCCACCGTTTCTATCCATTTTGTACTGTCAGAAGCACATCAAGCAGCCTCTGAGTGTAATCACATCAAAATCGATTTTCATGGCTGAGAGAAAAATAATGGAAATTTCTCTAATGTAGAAAATGTATGTGTTCCTTTTGGTTAACCAAAATAGACTATATATCAGGACTGTCAAAATTAAGTTTTCTTGATTCAGTGCTCATTCTCAGACTTGTATACAAATTACAAGACCTAACCACAGAAAGTCTTCAACACAATTTTCTGTTGGACTGTCTCAATGTGGTTCCAAAAAATCAACAGTCTACTCAAATGATAGACTACGGATCACTCCCCAGATCAGATCCACAACTAAATTACTCCAGGGTTTATAAACAGAATCCTTGAACCTAAACTGAAATGGGCAGCTAGGAGTTTTTACTTGCATGGATCCTTGTGACATTACTGACTCCTATCTCCTGTATAAAGCCTACTGCAGTATAGAGACCACACATGAAAACATGTGTCAGCTCTCTGTTTGTATTGTCAAGAAACATGAGATTCCATGCAATATTGTACAAGGAAAACTCAACAAAACTTTCCAGAAGATTTTTTTTTTTTTAAC
Organism: Aythya ferina; assembly: GCF_964211825.1. Classification (NCBI taxonomy): domain Eukaryota; kingdom Metazoa; phylum Chordata; class Aves; order Anseriformes; family Anatidae; genus Aythya; species Aythya ferina. Next base: position 18,442,197 of record NC_140300.1, read on the forward strand.
AAAGTTATCCTGTAGAGGAAAATGATCACAAATGCAGTAATTGTCTTTCATTATTTGACCACATTTTTTTTGAATTGTATTCAGATGTTACTTTGCTATTTGCAATATGCTGCTCATCTATGACTATTCCAATGAGTTGTGTCTGTTCTGGTGTCTGTTCCAAGGTTAAACTTGCTTACTTTTTTTGACAGGCTTGAAATGTTAAAGTGAATGTACGTGGGTTCAGTTGTAGGAATTCTGATAAGAGCCAGAAAGAGACAAAACGCTCAAATAGTTGTTGTTATTTCCAGGGGTTATCTTAGAATTAGGTGACAGAGAAGAGACTAGCAAATGTAATAGCTAGGCACATATAACTGTATGAAGTTCAACAAGGCCAAGTGCCGGGTCCTGCACCTGGGGCGCAACAACCCCAAGCAGAACTACAGGCTGGGAGGTGAGTGGTTGGAAAGCTGCCTGGCAGAGAAGGACCTGGGAGCATTGCTGGATAGTCAGCTGAATATGAGCCAGCAGTGTGCTCAGGTGGCCAAGAAGGCCAACAGCATCCTGGCTTGTATAAGAAGCAGCGTGGCCAGCAGGTCTAGGGAAGTGATTGTCCCCCTGTACTCGGCTCTGGTGAGGCCGCACCTTGAGTACTGTGTTCAGTTTTGGGCCCCTCGCTACAAGAAAGACATCGAGGTGCTCGAGCGAGTCTAGAGAAGGGCAACGAAGCTGGTGAGAGGTCTGGAGAACAAGTCCTATAAGGAGCGGCTGAGGGAGCTGGGCTTGTTCAGCCTGGAGAAAAGGAGGCTCAGGAGCAACCTTATTGCTCTCTACAGATACCTTAAAGGAGGCTGTAGTGAGGTGGGGGTTGGCCTGTTCTCCCGCGTACCTGGTGACAGGACGAGGGGGAATGGGCTAAAGTTGCGCCAGGGGAATTTTACATGTAGGTTGGATGTTAGGAAGAACTTCTTTACCAAAAGGCTTGTTTCGCATTGGAACGGGCTGCCCAGGGAAGTGGTGGAGTCACCATCCCTGGAGGTCTTTAAAAGACGTTTAGATGTAGAGCTTAGGGATATGGTTTACTGGAGGACTTGTTAGTGTTAGGTCAGAGGTTGGACTCGATGATCTTGAGGTCTCTTCCAACCTAGAAATTCTGTGATTCTGTGATTCTGTATTTGGGATGCAGCAAAGACATTTTCTGTGGGAATACATAGGAATCTTCTGAAGGTAATTACAGATGGCCATAAATATTTATAAAACTTTGAAAATGAATATGGTAGTGACCTACATTTTTAAAATGGGATTAACTCACTAATCTTGAAATATGCTTTTTCTGGTGCATATGGGAAAACAGGAGTGGCAGGTTTTGATATAGAAGGGCTTTTGTTGTTGCTCTGCTAAGGAAACATAGTCTAAATTAAACTATGTTGTCATGGGTGAAAAGTTGGTTTAGAAAACCACAAGATCATCTACTCCAACCATCACTTAACACTACCAAGTCCACCACTAAACTATGTCCTAAAACATTTCGCTAAACACTACATCCATGTTTCTTAAGTCTGTCCAGGGTATCAGGAAAGCAGGTGTCAGATGAGGTTTTGTAACAGTTGTTCTGGATGTTGCAATTCAGAATGTAGAACAGAGAATATGATCATTAAATTCACAGCTGAGACAAAGAGAGAGACTACAAACACTTAAGGACAGAATTAGAAATCAAGATAGTCTCCACAAATTGAAGAAATAGTCTGAAAAATATATGGTGCTATTTAATAAGTGTGAAGTATTAATGACAAGTAGGAATGAGCAGCTTCATTATGCAGGGATTAGCAGTTTATTGGTTCAGGAACAATTCAAGAGGGCATAGGGAGCTACAAGCTGAACACAAGCAGCAATATCAAGCTGATATGAAAAGGGTTAATATGAAGTTAGGGTGCATAAAGAGAAGTTTCACAGCAAGATATGGAAATGTTCTTCCTGTCTACTTAATTCTGATCAGGTTTAATTAAAATAACATGTCCAGATTTGGGTACTGTGCTTCAGCAAGAAGCTCAGTTGGAAGCTGTCTCTCCACCTGGAGACACTCCCACAGCAGAGTGACCAGAATGAACGGAGCACTAGAAGAAACAATCTACCAGGAAAAAATAAAAAATAAAAATAAAAAAAATAGACTGTTATTTAGCTTAAGAAAAACTGCCAGGAGACCCTACAAGGCTGCTGCACAATGGAATGGAACAATAAATCCTCCATGACAGCTCACAGGTTAAGAAGAAATGATCTTAAATTATAACACAGAAGATTCAAGTTACAATTTAGGAATGGTTTTCTGAATATAAAGCAGTGATCACTGAGGAGATGATTGTCTTTCCACTGTCAGGGATCTTTAAGAACAGCCTGAGCAAGAACGACATGAATTTAGTAGATCTCAACTGTAACTAAAGAGGTGGACCAGATGAAGCTCTTTCCAGCTCTATTTTTATGTGAAATGATGACTATGCACTTAAGCGTCTGTGCACAGACACTTGGACAGGTCTAACCAATTAACTTGGTCATGAAGACGTGCAGCATGTCTTAGTGACAGAAGCACCTGATAAAAACATCAGACAGTGTTGTCAGCTCCTGCAGTTTTTACATTGGCTTGGTTCCTGAACTTGTATGATGACAGCCTTCCATCTCATAGAGAGGGAAAAATTCCTAATCTAGCCTTTGTGAAGAACTTAAAAACCTGACTCCAAATGGCTTAAAACATCCAATGACAAAGAAAAAGGGACAATGTTTCTACACCATTAAATTCTCATGGTCGGGGAGGGAGGGGCAGGGGGGTGGGCTGACTCATGGTTTTTCAATGGAGTTGGCAATAATGGTAATGGACTAATTTGAATAGACAAATTTAGAAATTGATATTCCTGAACTTCCTATTACAGAGAAGGCAATGCTGCCTGAACAGCAGGTCTATTTCAGGAAATTAAAACCTCCTCGTATCCTTTCAGATGACTTGATCGTTTCTACATTTCAGTCAATGTTACACAGGGGACATTGCACAATGCTTAACATGGTGGCAGAAAATTCACCTAGCAGAGAATTGTGAAGGCACAGTGTATCTGCTGAAAGACTCTCCAGCTGGGAGCAGACATAATGGGGGCACAAGGAATTCATTCTTGGGCAAACTCTGTTGGGAAGCTGTTGCCTCAAATTAACAGTACTTCTCCCACAGGGAGATCTAGGTAGAAACTGCACACAGAAGAGCAGCTATCCACTGCACCAAGCAGACCTAGACACCTGCATTTTCAAAATACACACAAGTTAAAATATATCATAGTTGTCACTGAGAGATTTGTTTGTGATATTTGTTTGATGGAGTATCTGGCTACAGAATGAAAGAGAACACAAGATGTTGCTTCTAAAAAAAAAATAATCTTTAAAATCCTTTTCTCCTGAATAGTGCTGTTATCTATAAACTTTTTTCTTTTTTTTTTTTTTTTTTTTTTTTTTTTTTTTTTTTTAATAAGGACATGTACGTCCTTACTGATTGTTCCTGTTCTTCCTTTCCTGGAAACAGCTGTTTTCTGTGATCTCTTCCCTCCTCCTCACAGAGAGGTGAGAAAACCAGTGCTATGACAGAAAGCTTTCACAGGATGGCAAGGAAAGTAAAATTATGGAAAAGACCTTTCTGATTAGGTATTTTCTCTCTTCCGGCACTTCCCTCATTAAGACCTAGAATAAATATCACACATTTCACAAAGCTCTGATCATATTAAAGTTATGGAAGGCATGTTTTAAAGTGCTATTAGGCTCAGTTGAGCTTGGTCAGCCTTTCCCAATATCAAAGCCCTCCTATGGGATCACCTTATCTCTTTATGAAGCTGATAACACAGAAACAAGGCAGAGAGTACTGCCAGCTTCTACGTTCTGACACTTGGTTCTTTCTTTACCTTTATCTCTGCATTTAAAAGATCTATCTGTATTATATGTGTTCTCCAGGCATTGCCAATCAATGTGTCCATTGGCTTTTTCGTTGCTCATTTTGCTATGAGTAGTGTAATTCTCCCTAAGAAGGCAGCATTTTTCACATTATGCAGCTTTTTCTGCAACACTCTTTCTGAATCCTCACCAAATTTTTATCATCCTTCTGAAAATCCACACTTCTCAGAAGACTCCACCTGAGACACACATTCCATTTTGCTACTCTTTCTACAAACAATATCAATAGGGCCAGAAGCCACTGAAACACTCTTGTCAAGCAAGAGGTCTCCTGCAGCTTCCATGGCAGATGCTTGTTTCTTGAACTTTTTAGTTCACCAAAGAAGGGCAAGAGGATTTTTGGAGCATTCAAGAATACATGTACAAAGAAAGGGAAGGAGAGGTGTTCTGCAAAAAAAGTCGTGCACACCCACACCATCTTTTAGCTTACTATCTTCTTAGAAACAGCTGTGATCTGAACCCCTGACAAAGTAGGTATAACAGTGGGAGCTTTGGCTCCATGTCTGCAGGGGGAGAAATTCTTCCCAGAAATCCTTGGAGCACAATATTAAACTCCCTGAGCTGGGTTTAGCCCAATGAATGCAAAAAAGCCCTTAAGTTACGTCTAAAAAGGAGGATCCTCCTTGCAAATGTTAAGCACAGTTATAATGATCTGTACATAAGGAGCAGAGACCACAGAGAAAAATCTATTATTGTTGCTGAAAAAAGAAAAAAAAAATGTAGCAACTCATGAGAGTTTTACTTTTATTATTCATGTTGCTATTAGGAGTTGCGTTATTACTAGATCCTGGCTAGCACAGATGGCTGCTGTGCTTTGAGGTCTGCTTTAGTCATGTTTTTAGCTACTTTTTTTCTGTGGATTTTATAGAGTCTGGGTTGGTTTTAGCTTCCTTCATTTGCTTGATAATTGTTTTGTTTTTTTGTTTCAGTTTTTACTTAATTAGCAGGAATATGTTCATGTTTATAGTGTGCTTTATTCACTCTTTTTGAACTTGTGGTAACCAGAATCAGCAATGCAATTATACCTTCTGTTGTTTGTGTGGGACTGGCTCAGGCCAGATGCTTTGGTGGTGGCAGTAGCTTTCCTAGAAGGTTGGTATCAGTTTGTTGGCAATGCTGGACTGGTATTTCTCGCCTTTTGATAACTTTCCCCTTTGCAAAGCATCTTTCTCAACATCTCTTCTGTTTGCTGATAAAGCAAGGGGGAACCTTTTGTGTGAATAGTTCTTTCCTTGAATTGCTCATTTGAACTACTGCCCAGACACTATTGAGGCTTTTTGCTTCCTGGGCTCCTCCTCAGATATACATACACTCATCTCAGCCATCATTGCCACTGCTACTACTTTTTGCTTGCTTAACAGGTTAGCCACATGCAGTATCTTCTGTTTCCTTGTGCCTTCAATTTATTGCCTTAGTAATAAAGATGAACAGCAGGATTAAGTTACTTGCACTGCTGTACCTGGTCAGCTCTTGTCACAGGTGTGACTGAGCAGAAAATACTGATAAATTTTTATGGTCTGTTAGGCAGAAATTCAGGCTCAGTCATAAATGGGTGTGCCTACGTTGCTGTTTACCTTGGCTCCATTGTCACAGCACCTTTATAAGAGATCAGGGTGTAAATTTCAGCAGACCCTGCTTTCCTTTTAAGCACATGAAGCACATGAGCCAGGAGGGGAAGTGTGTTATAGCCACTTATTCCTCCTTGTCTGCAGAACCAGTACTTGGCCCCTGACAGCAGACAGTTATACTTGCTACATCTGAAATACATTGTTCAGGCCCCTCCATGCAAGGGTCCATACACTTACATGTCATACCCTGGTCTTCAGTAATTTCCCACAGTCCAATTCTTTGACCACTAAAAGTGTAGCCAACTGGTTAGGATTCACAGAAAGCTTGGTGTCCTGCCCATGGTTGCACCACTCTTCTCTCTCTTCCTCTAAGCATCACCACCCTTTTGCAGTGGTAAAGAAAAATTTTGAAATATAGTTATTGGGAATAAGTTTCATTTTACTTTTTTTTTTTTTTTTTTTTTTTTTTTTGAAGTAATTAATTGGCAAGTAATTAATTACCATTGTCTCAATGTCATGGAATAGTTTTCAGTGTTATGACCAAAGGGAATATATCCCGAAGAGGATGCACTAACTTACAGTAATTGGCTCCTAATCTTCTGCCATAGGATTTGGGTAACTGCCTTTAAAGTCTATGGAAGTTGTTTGCATGCTGTGACAGGGGACCAGATCCCCTAGCTTTTATATGCTCTTCACATTAGCCTGAGTGAAAGTCTATGAGACAAAACTATAACCCCAGCTCCAGATGCCCCGTAATTTGGATCTGGCTGAGAATTTAGGAGCTCAGGCCCATCTCTAATTACAACAGACAAATTATTGGATAATTTCTTCTGCTTTATCTTTGCAATTCACTGGAGCAGTTAATTTCTCCAAAAGCAGGCACATCCTTTCTCATTAGAAATTCTTTTTTGGCCTTTTAATATGAGCTCTTTGTTATTAAACACACAGATGCATTCACACACACACACACTCACACACATCCAAAAAGTTTTGCTGATAAGGGATTATATAACTGGTACCTAACATAAAGTGAGATGTTTAACAGAAACTTGGCTTTAGCCACTAGATAATTTGCCACTTCATGGAAGCAGTCTCAGCTGACTTCTTCTCTTTAATTTGTCATAACTACAGCCAAAATTTGAAGAGTAGAAGAACAAGAACCACATTAGTTTTTATGCTTCCATAGTGCAGAGCCAGTGGGCAGCAAGGAAGGGCTGAAAGAGGAAAGGAGTGGTGGCAACTGATTTGAATATCCACTTTGTGGGGTTAAGGAACACACATTTCTGGATTACATTTTTGTAATTTCTGTTTCTTTCCTGCCAATCTGCCAATGATGGAAGTGAGGTATTCAGCAGTTGCAACTTAGATATTTATTTTACCTTTTCTTCCCTTTTTGGATCTCTTTTCATCCAGTACAGGTCCACCCCTATTCACTATTTGTGATTTCAGCCATTCATGCAGGGTAGTACAAACAGAGGCTGGAGACAGAGATTACAATTTGTACAGATGAAACAGAAACAGGAGCAGGATGTCTGCGATACCTGGAAATGTCAGGCTGTAGTTCTACAGTCACTCAGAGGCACTTCTGGATACAAAGCTCTGGATTCTTTTTTCTTTTCTACATTGCTCTGCTCTGGTTCCTTCTATCCATACAAAAACCTGGAATCATATTTCCACATCAACATAATCCTAGAAAAATAAACTTATCATTCTGCTTTGTTTTTATATTGAATGAATGCTGCATTATTCTATTTGAAGTGAGAAACCCCAGGAGTTTACCCCGAGACTTCCAGGAGAATAACAGTAGCACCCATAACATTTTAAGCTGTTGATTGTAATTATTTCCAACATTTCTGCTACTAAAACAGCAGTATTACATAGGAAGTTTTAGCCTCTTGACTTAGCTACAGAACTGCATGCCTCTCAGTTTCACAAAATTTTGGAAATGCATGCTTCATTGAAGTGTCATTGATTTTCAGCTAAAGTGAAAATGCCCTCATTTAATGCTTTCTTAAGAGAATTACAAAGGAGGCTGGAGAGGGTTTGGACAAAGTCGTTATTAATTATACATAAGAAAATTGGGATTTATATATATTTTAATACAGAACTTCTTTACAGCTCCTAAATCAAAATATTGTACTAAAATTATGTCTAATTTTATAAATGGAAGGACCCAATTTTGTTCAAGACTTTTAAATTTCTTTGCTTTGTTCAACAAACCCCTGTACTTGCTGTGAGGGGATTGCTGATTCCTTTGTCAGCAAGACCAATGATATTCAATCTTTGATTTCTGATTCATTTGCTACTTCCTTCCCTTTGATGAAGAGAATAAACGTCTAGCTTTCTCCTCTCCTTTCAAAAAAATTTATCTCGCCTCTCACTTCCTTAGTAGTGAGACCGTTTCATGTGAAACATTCTGCCTGTCTTTTGGACTATCTCCTCCTCTTCACTGAGCTGTGTAAGTACTTTAGAATTGTGCATTAGAGAAAACAAGCATTTCTTTCCCCTTCTATTGTTGGCTCTGATGTGTCAGTTTTGCCAATGACTGTGATGCCCCCTGGCTTTCCCTTGGCTGTTTCCTCATGTCTTCACATTGGCATTGGTCTCTGAGGTGGCCAAATCTATCCCCATTCCAGTAGGAAAGGGGTAAGAATGTCAAATACTCTGAAACTGATGTACTTAAAGGATGCTATGAGGTTGTGGAAGTATCTTTAAACAGACTCTAGCAATTAGCATAAATTAGGACCAATTGACCATGGTGTTGGCCTATGAGCTTCACTGAGCCCTGCAGGACCAGGGCACAGATTAGTTACAAGCAGTGATAGCCAGCTGCCAGGCACCACACAAATTTGAACAAAGACAATCAAAAATGGAATGTTCTCTACCCAAGCCAAAAACCTGTGGTATCCAGAGTTGCATGGGCAGAGAGCCCATGGACATCCCAACTTGAACCCAGGAGCACCTTCTACATGGCTCCAGCTGCCACTCTGTCCCTGTGACTTTCTTCCTGGACTTTTGCATGGGAAAGGGGGGTTGCGTAAGTCATTGTGTGCCTATATTTGTCGTTGAAGAGTTTAGATATCTGAGTCCATTTAGTTGCCACACTGTCATTTGGTCCTAAACCATAACCCAGGATCCTGAAGTTGTGTCTTACTAATATTTCAGAAAGTCCCAAGCACACCTTCATGGTCACAAAAACTCAAGAAAAAGGCAGGTTCTTACTGCCCAAGAGTGATTTAAACCAACAGAGCAGACAGCAAATGGAAGAAATGGATGACCGGAATCCTACCACACAACAGGTAGCATACTAAATGTTTAAAGGTGAAGAAAGGAAGGTTCTGTGCGATGAACAAACTTATCAAAGCTTGGACAGCAAGTCTGAGAAAAAAAAAAAAGAGTTTAACACTCAGAGATGGGATCACAACCGTCTTACCATATTATAATTGCTAGAGCTCATCTTATTTGGCTAAAATATGTTAAAATTACAGTTCACCTAATCTGTATGAGAATTATACTATAATTTAGTTAATTTGAATTACAAAATTCTAATAGTTCAGCTTTGTCTTGTGAAGTCTTGACCACTGTACTTAATCAGTTTGAAAAAACATGTCTACTTACTCCGAAATGCTGAGTACAGCTACCTACTCACCTCAGTAGATATTAACCTCAGTAAAAACCATGCCTTGTCTTTCTGGGAATACCCTTCCAGATTTGGGTTTTGCACACTCTCTGGATAACAGAGAAGTGCAAATGTCTCCTTTTTGTTATGCACCTCACTGGACAACACAAATAAGTTTTAGGCACAATTCCTCCTCCAGGACTCACTGGCTGTCCTGCCAGAAAGTGTTTATTTCACTGAGTATACAGAAATGTGTAGAAGTATGTGCCCAGACATCTTCAGGTGAGGCTGAGATCACAGTTGTGTCATAACTGTGTATGAGCTTTATAAAAATCTCTGCAATGTGAGGAAAAAAAAAATCAAAATATTGATTGCAAGGTTTGATCAGTTGCTCTTTTCAGAAGAAATTTCAATCTGATTTGTCGTGTTATTGATTTTTTTCTTGCTCTTTGAGTAATTATTTTTAGTTATTCTTAGCTGATTGCCTCACTTTGAACTAGTATCAGATATCAGATTGGGGGGGGGGTATTTAAATGTGAGAAAAAATTAGATTTAAGTAGGATTACAAAGTCAGATCTGAAAGAGAAAGCTGATATGTGTCCTTCCGAGGAAGAAAAGAAACAGAAGCACTTTCTACTTCCTAATATGGAAAGTAAGGCCACTCACAAGTATAAGAAAAATAGAACTTGTCTTACTATGTTCAAAGGTATGAGATAACTTATCAAGTCTTTAATTCATCATGTGCTTTACAGTGCTATTTAGATATCATTTAGATATTATTTCCAAATATAGCCAGAACATTTGTAAATATGTAATAACATAATCTTTATGGCAATGGGTATTCTTTCACATGATTCAGCAAAATGTTGAGTAGTGTGTTCCAACCAAGTTTCCAGTAAAGATATGTAAATCTGGACATACTGAAATGAGACAACTTTTTGTCCTTGCAACCTACACACTGTTTCTAAATTTTTCTTATTTCTTAAAAAAAAAAAAAAAAAAAAAGGTGCATAAATAAGTTTAAATGTCTCCTGGTCTCTACTCTGTTAAAAACGACTTGATCCAAAATCTGCTGAAAACATCATCAAAGGTCATTGCAGTTTAGTATCAAATTTTCCAAATGCTGGTAATCATTAATTGACTGAAAGAACACTACAGGTAGTGAAATATCACCTTTGTATTGTTCTTCTCTCTTTCACCCGTCCTGTAATACATTAATATATTTTCTAGCTTTGGAAAAAGTAATAAAATCTCAGCCATTTCTTTTTGTCACACTAAGTGTTTATCCAGAACTTGCTGACTTAATCTGCAAATCTTTGGGTAGCTCTAAATAAAGTTCTTCTCAAAGTTTGTCTCAAAATACAAACCCAGAAAAACATGGAATGAAATATTCAGCTTCTTTAGATAGCCCATAATTACAGGTTAGCACACTAACTTTTTTTTTTTTTCATGACACACAATATTTTTCTTGAAAGAAGTTCATCATATTGAACACATGCATAGGCCTCATCTTAAGAAAATTGTTATGTGCTTTATTTATGGAATGTTTGAGACTATAATATAAAGTGGTATAGTTTTAATGCCTCTATAGTGGCCTGGGGAGAAGATACACTCATACAGGTATCAGCAGTAGGTGATCCTTGTTTCTTTGCAGATTATTGTACAAATTGAACACCTTTCCTATGCAGCAATACATAATCCTGAAGAAGGTTCACTGCCTAATTTGTGCACAAACTAAGGACAATTCCTCTGCCTTCTCTTCACATGCAAATTATCCAAGTAAAAAGAAAGAGGAAATTGGCAGTAATTTTAAAAATATACATATATAAAGAGATTATTTTAAGAAATGAAAGCTCAGTTGTGCAGCAAAGAGCTCTTAGGTAGTTGGAAGAGAAATAGCCTTTTACAGATACTTCCAAATGTTTATAATTTATCTGTTTAAAATTTTTGACATTTTTTACATAAATATGGGTCTTGAAAACTTCACTGCAGAGATTTTCTGGATTTCTAATTATAGAACCACAGAACCACGGAAGAATAGAAATTGGAAGGGGTCTTTGGAGAAATAAAACCCAATGCCAACTGAAAGCAGGTTCAGCTAGATCCAGTTGTTCATGGCCATGTCCAGCTGAGCCTTCAACACCAACAAGAATGGAGTGTCTTCAGCCTCTCTGTGCAAATTGCTCCAGTACTTGTAAACCTTTATGAAAAAAAAATATATATATTAATAAAAAACTTTATATCTAATTACAATTTCCCTTGTTGCAGTTTGTGTCTAATGCCTCTTTTGCCACAATGAAGTCCAGGAAGAGTCTGGTTCCATTGTCTGCCCATACAGGTGGGAAGGACATCAGTAAGATCTCCCATATGCTTCTCTTCTTAAGGCCAAACAAACCAAGTTCTCAAGGTTTGTGCCAAAAAACTCAGCTCCCTGAATAACTTGACTTTAGAACTTTGTTTTTCATGGTTATGAGGACAAAAGATGATGAAGTATTATTTCAGGATAGTATAACTGGGATCTCTTAAATGGTGCTGCAGAAACTGATAAACATGATTGTGTTAGGAGATTTGGGGAAAAAAATCTTAGATTATACTCTTCTGATTAATTACAGAACTGGGAAAAATAGCACTTTAAAAAAGATTTAAGATATTTGCTTGCACAGACATTACTCAGAGCCAGCTTTATTTTTTAAAGATGCAATTTTTCTGTCAGTCTATAATATGGTACTGTGACTGGGTAATATATCTTCAGGCTTTACAGACTCCTGGTATGACATATTCTTTGACACAGTAGATCTTAATAGATCCTCCTGCATTAATCCTGACTAATGAGCAGATGAATAGTTAATTAAAAATGCTCCACACAGTAGACCATTACAGCTTCACTGTGGTTCTTGTTTTCTAATAGATGAACAAAACGTAACTTGCGTTTTTTTTCATCAGATCATAATGGCTCAGAAAGCTCCATTACAGCTTACTGGACCATTGATCTATGAACTAAACAGTATTTAAATATTTATTGATTTGATTTACTATGGTGTATGATCTCCTGTGCCTTCAATGAATCCATATAGTAAAAAAGTCATTATGTCATTTTTTTACTCACTGATCTAGCAGATCATTAATAAGTTTTTTGTTTTGTTGGCATTAGGCTTGATTTTTTTCTAGCATTCTGAATGTTGGTGCTCTGCACAGGGGGAAGCCCTTTGACATGGATGGTTCTTCAAGTGCAATAAGTGCAGCATGAAGCCTTAGGCAGCAGCCCGTATCAAGTTAATATGATGTCTTTTCTATCTAAATAGAATCCTGTTTTTATTTCCTGAATTATACATTCACCAGGTTCTGATGACATTGCACATTTTGAAAGTGCTAGCAGGTGTAAAAGGATGTAAAAGGACTGAGTTTTGATTTATACCAGATAGGAATGCAGCCCTCAACTCCTTACTAAACTCTCATTAAGGTTCACTTGTACGTAAATCTTCTGCTAATGACCCATGGAAAACAAGGAAATCTAAATGATAAGGGTAGCATGATTGGTCTCAAACACCTACAGAATTCAGATTCAATCAAGTCTTGATCTTAATTACTGTAAGATTAATTTCCTTCAACTTTGTATTTAAGAGATTTAGTCCTTAATAGTAAGGGAATGGTCAAGTCTTCATATATAAATACATTTGGTTTTATTTTCCTTTAAATAAATTCAGTGTGTTTTTGGAATAACTGATGCTCCCATCAGCAGTGATTCCATATTGTTTTGTTAAGCCAAATGCATGTTATTCTCTCTCCAGCTATGCAAATTTTAGGTTGCTTCTTTAGAAAAAAAAAAAAATGTGTATATATATATATATATATATAATTTATCTAACTTTCCAAATTTCTGTGTTTAAATGCTACACACAAACAGCAATGTTATTATTTTTGCACTATCAATACTATATTACACAAAGCACATTAAGCCAGTATTCCTGGAAAAAAAGGTCAAGCTAATCACATTGGATCAGCTTACTTGCCATGAATTTGCCAAAAGCAGTGGTCAATTTCAATATTCACTTTTTTTCACAAAAATTCAGCACAATATTTCACCCTCAATACTTTGCATGAATACATAGAATACAATAATACCAAGCTCTCAAAGGAAACTGCAAGAAAGAACATGGGCACGTTTGTCCTCAGTTATCTTTTATGTGAATATATGCTAGAAAAATCTTAATATAAAATCTTGATTAGATAAATTATATGCCTTAAGTACCAAAATTTACTTCCCTTTTGGTTAAAAAGTACACTCTATCTTACACAACTATATTTTGTGGAATTTCTGTCTATATTTTGGATGCTTCTCAGTGGAATCAAATGCACTGGTTAGATTAGGTAAAAATTTCCTGAGAGATATTTGCTCAATTGTAAAAAATAACATTTTAAAGAGAATTACCAAACCAGTAGAAATAAGGAAGAAATGAGTCATGGTAATTAACTTTCTTCAGGACTCTCATGTGTCAGAACCTAAATGTTACTCCTTGATAGATTTAGCTAAGGTATAATATTCTACCTACAGTTAATAGTAACAAATGCTCTATTAGTAAAGCGGAACATTTAGAAATATGATAAAGATAATGCTCGAGAGAGCTGAACAACTACCAAGATTGATTGTTGTACTACTTTGATGTCCAAGTTTAAGGCTACTTACACAGTTATATTCCACTTTATTTTGCAGCTCATTATAGAAGAAAAAGAGTGTCCTATCAGCAAGAGGTATTGTCTTCCTTCCAGTAATAAAAGAATGCTACACTGAAAAACTACAGGGACACTGGCCAAAGAGCAATAAAGAGAGATCAGGAGAACTTCTGAAACATTAATGATGTCCTTCTGCCAAAGCTTGTAAAAATGTGCTAAAACTTTGAGTATTCATGAATTTGGCAGCTTGAGATTTACCTCACCTCATCAACTCCCTGGGCTAAGTTTTCACTTACCCAATATTTTTCCCAGACGGGATATCGGTAGGATTATGAGAGATAAGGGGGAAAGACATACATCCCTTAGCCAAGAGATAATTAAACAGAGTCATCAAGGCCAGACCTCTGACTGGGCTGTGAAATCTACTGCCAGATGTTGCAGATACATCTGTCTAAGTCCTAACAGGATCCCTCTCATCACAGTATCTAAGCATTTCACAAATATTAATGTGTTTTCACTCTGGGAAAGCAATATTTTTTCATACTAATATAGTACCAGGCAGAACTGACAAATAACAGTAGCTAAGTAGGTATGTGACTTTTTTTTAATACATAAGGGAAAGAAAAAACAAAACAAAACAACAACAACAAAAAAAAACTTAAATTCTCCAAAGCTTGAAAATCTACAGACATCTCATTGTTTCCACATGGAAGAATGTTTCCTCTGTAGTTTTCCAGCTATTAAACAACAGGGCATTGACAAATTGTGAACCATTTGTTGATGGTTCACTCCAGTATATTTTAAGTTCTACAAGCCTTAAATAATCTAATAGTAGTAATTGTGGCCTAAAGATTGAGAGACTGCAAGATAAACATAAAAAATCTTATATGCATATATGCAGATATTTACAAGCATAAACACAAAATGTATTGTAAAAAAAAAAAAAAAAACAACAAAAAAAAAAACATTAAATGTATATTAAAATATAATTGTGTATTTAAATATATACTTACATATAATTTGCAATGTGTGTGTACATATTCCTAATTATAAATAGGTACCTTATTTTTCAGCTATTTCATGATGCTTGGGGGAACAATTTGTGTTGGCCTGGAATTCCTGCATTACAATGAACATGAAGCATGCAAGAGAGAAAAGTCTGCTTCTTAAATTACTTTAGCTTTTATATATTGCAGTGCATTAGCATCTACGTTGTGCACAGGAACAGAGATAATGGGAAAGGCACAATGGGGAAATAGCATCAAATCCTATCCTTCCTGCTAGAAAATGGGGCTCTCTTCTGCATAGAAGCAAGTAGGCTTTCCTTAGACCTCACAGACTAGTGGAGAAAAGCTTGTGTGCACATATGAGAGCAAAACGGGACACTTCCATTGTGGTTGTCATTAAATGACAAATAACCAAATACCATGTGTAAAGGATCACTCAGTAGAAACGTCCAGGTGCTGCAACAAAATGCAAAAGCATTTGTTTAAATGTCTGCAGCATTGCATTTCAGTAAACTAATACATCGTAATTAGAGATTTTAACTGAGATTTTATTGAGGAAATGTGCTCGTAAGTGGGCTGTGAAGTTCATTCTTTCTGACAGTGAAAGATGTCCAAGTTACACTGGCTATTACTGTGATACGTGCTTCCTGACAGCCTCTGGTGTCCAGAAAGGAGGTACATTTTCATTCAATAGTCCTGTGTCTACAGAATTAAACTGACTTGGGCAGACTTCATTTCAGACACCCTGGCCTTTTTCTGACAACTGGTGAGAAAACTTAAATGGCTGCATAGACAGGGCACAAGATGTCTTTAAAGATATGATGGGTAGGGGATCTTCCTTAAGCCAGCAAAATCTGAGTTACAGACTCTCCAGGGAAGAGTAAGTGTGCCCCTCTGGCACCCCTTGGGAAGCACACAGAGATGGTCCCAGGGTCTCCTATTCACGTGCTCTGGTCAGCCGAGTGATGGATGTGCTGGCTGTAGGCATCTCCCTGCTGACAGCACTGGCAGTTGTCAATCTCTTCTGACTCTCACCCTCCATGCTGGGAAGGTCAGTTTACACTATCTGAAGACCTCAGCTGAAGTATATTAAGCCATTATGCAGTTTCCTAAGCATTGCTTGCCAAATTCTATGGTAGCATTACATATATCACATACAGGCACCTGCTACTGATTGTGCTGGTGTTGCTGCTGCTAGCTAAACGTGGAAGCTCACATGCTAATTAATGATGCAACTCTGCTGTAAAAATACTTTTGTTTTAACAAAATTACTACAGCTGCATGTAGTCTTCAGATAATTTTCTATAGAAGATTCTAGATAAATTTTACTGTTAGTCTTTTTTTTTTTTTTTATGACAAATACAACTGTGTACATAATTATCATACTTTTGAAGAGCTCTGTATTTTACCACATTATTCCTACTGGTAAAATTTATTTACTTCATTCTGTCCCAGGAGTTTGAATAGACCTCGTTGGAACTTGAGAGATTATCAAAATGGGTGGGTGGTTTTTTACATTTGAGCACTAGCTTTAACTTACATTGTATTTTTAGATTTTAAATGCATTTTTAATTCACTTTAGCAGATGAATTAAGATATTTCCTTAGCCAGACCTTTACAGTTGCTAACCAGTTCCCAACAAGTGGGGAAAGAATGGTTTGGGTCCATTTAACTGTCAGTAGATTTTGGTGCTGTCACTAGAATAATATTGATATACTGGTGATGTTGATGTATTTGAAAAGTGTATGTTTGTTGGACCTTGTGTCTTTTAAAAGTACACTTCCCAATATTAGGTGTTTCCTATTATGATATATAATACGATTGATGTTATGGTGTACTTTACTAGGTCTTTTGTGGACCTGCAAGGACTTCTAGCAGCAGTGTTTTCTGACTATGTGCTATCTGCTCTTCTCAAGGTTGGGGGGAGGGACGGTGGGGTACACAGAGTGTATGTGTCAGGAATTACATTACAGCCGTGTTCATTGTACTTTTGGAGGCAGAGGTAGAATTTTGTTTAGTACTTGTAGAATTAGTTGCCAATTATTTATTTAAAACTTGTAATTTGTGCCAGAGAGATTTAAGGCCTTGGCTAGTAACACACACCCAGCAAAGCAAACACATAAAACAAAATGATTATGGTTCAAAGTATAGGCAATGTCTTGAATAGAAATTGAATATGGATTCATTTAGTCCTGATGTTTGATTCCCAGAGCTGTCCAATTCCAAGGAGACCAGAAGATTACCTACATCTCAGGCTGATAACCATCCTTCAACTTATTTCACTGATGAAAAAAAGAAAAAAAATCATAAATCTCCTAATTACTGCCAATATTTTAGGACCTGCATTTTAATGTTGGACCTAATCCAACATGTCCATCATGATCCAATGGCTTTCACCCATTCATTACTGTCCCGGTTTTGCTGTAGCAATGCACCATAACACCATAAGATTTGGACAGCTGATAAACAGAATATGCCAAACTCTGAACTGAGCAGTTTAGATTAGTTTCAGAAAATCCATGTATTAACTTCTTTGTTCACTTTTTAACATCTTTTTTTTTGTGCAGAGGTAACAGACAAATCAGAGGTTTTTACTAATTTTCTTCTTTTCTTCATTCAAAAAACTACCGAATACAATCCCCCCTAAAAACCTGAAACCTATACTAGTCTTTGCCTGGGGCAAACATTCTAAACCTACAGTCAGTAATGGGACTTCCACTATGTTCCTTGGGAAATTTTCCAGCAGTTTAATGAATAATATCATTAACACATTGTTGTGACTGTCCAGCTTAAGTTTTTTTCTGCTCAGCTTCTCTTTATGACACTTGGTTGTATCTTCCTGCATTTTACTAAACATTTTTTTTCTATCTTTTATCATTACCTCTAAAAATCCTTTATAAGTCCTTTAAAAATCCTTTTAAAATTCTTTAAAAATAATATATGTCTCAAGCACTCAATCATCTTTCTCATATCTTAGCCATGAATTTCCATACAATTTTCTGTATAAAGAACATCTGCTAGTCCATGAATATCTTTTATTCTCTTTTTTAAATTGTCTTGTTTGCAGATAGACAATGCATTAATGTCAGTTAAGAAGTATCATCAATAAAAAGTCATTATTCTTATAAAGTTCATTTTACCTGTGTATCTCACAGTTTATGACAAACATTGCACACTCAATTCCTTATACGCTCCTCTGGCAAGGGTGTGTAATGCTTGAATTGTAAAGCACCGCTTAAAAATTCAAGGTTCTACTTTGACCGAAGCTGGTCAGTATCTCCAAAAATCAGGCTACATGATTTTCAAGTTGAATATTCAAAAATTCAAATTTCCAAATTGGTTCCATTAATCTGCTATAATCCTACATACAAAATCAAGCAGGTATGTTTACACGTCACAAAAAAAATATATATATATATATATTTATAACCCATTGACTTCAATGGGACATAAACACATTCATCAAGTACAAGTATATTTTAGATGAGACTCTTAATTAATAAATAGTATATTCAGTGGGCACATACTATACCAATTCACACATAAATGATGTGAATAAAATTACAATAATGCTTCTTCACGAAAGTTGGAGTATCGCTTATCCTTTTTCTCTTAAACAGGAATTGAAAGGGACTAAAAGCAATGGCCTAGTCTCATCACAATTATTTCTTTTTGTTAATAACTGAGGTGACCCAGAAATGCAGAAGCAAGCATTCAAAACAAAGCGGTCAGGCTTTCTAAGCTGACTATATCAACCTTAGGTGAATCATATGTATAAAGCCTCATCACTTCTAGCTGATGAATGAGAGAATTTACAGTGATTCTCCACCTCTTATTTCAAGCAAACATCCCTTACGACTATAATTTATCCCCCCTAGTTATTATCTATCACTTATTTTAAGAGATATTGTTTGATTTGTTCATTTGTTGATAAAACAAAGGGTGTTTGAATTCATCAAAACTGTGCAAGTTTTGTTCACTTCTACTTCAATAGGAAGTGTCCATGCTCCCCTTGTCTGTTCATTTAGTAGGTCACTGGATATATACCACATGTTTTTGGACTGTGGGCCAGCCTTGAAGAGCCTTAGCTGCAGCTTGGTTTCGATCTGTTCTGAGGAACATTTGTGAAATAGTCCAGAATTCTCATGTGAGATCAGGTAAAAGCAGTTATGCAGCATATTTCAATCCATAACATACTAAAAGATGTATCTCCAGACATTGTACTGATATGATATCAGCTGCCACTAAAATGCAAGAAGGTGATTTTGAGACATGTTTCCAAAACAGCAGCCAGCATCCTGCACAGTCAGCTGTTTGGTATCTAAAGGTGATTTTGTCCAACAGATTTATCATAGGCTGAGTACTGACTGTATAGGTATTTAGTGTCTACTGGCCTGCTCCACATAGGTACAAAGCAGACAGTGAGCGTGGTCTTAAGTAGCATTTAGACGTTATTTATGTGTTTGTAATTGACTGAATTACAGCTCAGTACACAGCTTACAACCATGACAGCAATCCTTAGGGAACATTCCTTCAACAAATCAAGATACAACCTGCTAACTGTCTCATAAAGATAGGGCTACCTGTTCCCTTATTCATTTCATGCCTCTGAAGACATTATTAGAAAAACATTATTCCTCCCTTTTTGTAGATCTGCACAGCAGACGTCAAACAAAACCTGAGCTAGCTTTTTCCTTCATAAACCGAAAGAAACACATAAACCAACAAAACCTCTTAACAGGCTCGTAAAACAAAATCTTCAACTTGGCAGGACAACAGGAATAACAGAAACTGAAGTTGCCATCTTCAGAAAGTAGACAAAAAAGATTTTAAATACACCTCA
Source organism: Aythya ferina (assembly GCF_964211825.1). Taxonomy (NCBI): domain Eukaryota; kingdom Metazoa; phylum Chordata; class Aves; order Anseriformes; family Anatidae; genus Aythya; species Aythya ferina. The sequence goes on from NC_140300.1 coordinate 18,461,862, forward strand.
ATTCATTCATGAACCATACCTGAACATGTGCTTCTCTATTTTTTGCTTGTGACACTTCTGTATTAGCATCATTAAAGTGATTCATTATTATTTTAATAGCCCAAGCTTGCAGGTGTCTTAACAAAATGTCCAATACCAAAACAACCCTGGGACTTAGCTGCTTATGTTCCAGTCTAACAGATAACCTCATTTTTATATTTTATTCCCCAATTAATAGAAAGTAAAATTCCCCTTCCTAGGTAAAAATCTTCATGTACTATTCTACCCATAATTCATTCACTTCTGCAAAGTAACAAAACTTCTAATTAACGAGGCCTCTCTGGGGCCTGGTTAACTTCTACTTGCACTGCTATATTGCTGAAAACCTTAATATGGTCAACAACCCCCTAAAAAGAAGAGTCTTTGCACTTTCTGGAATGAGAAAAGAAATGATTTTGCATGGATCAGTAAAGATAGCAATAATTGCCATAAGGCTTACTGTAATTTATGCAGAAGAAGTTTCTCAATTGCTCATAGTGGACTGTCAGATGTGAGACAGCATGCAAATGGAGCAGACCATAAAAATAATTTCTAGCCTACATTCTAAGAACAAAACTCTTGAAACTTTCCTTTATTGCTAAGGAATGCAGAAACAGAGACAAACAATGTGATTCCTAGGAAAGTACCAGAATTGTATTTTTCATACTCTTCTACAGAGCTGCAGCAAACTAAATACAGTTTTCCAAGATTTATGCAACGCCATCTCTTTGTAGGACAAACAGCTCATATATTGCCAACAGTACACTGGTCTTCTGTCAGTTTAGGTAACAAAGTTTTGCTCAAAAGGGTCTATCATCCTCTGTGGCCACTGGTGCCTTAAACCATGAAAACAGAAAAGTTTCTTGTAGTTGTTAGTTACTATACAGCTGAAAGCTAAATAAGTTATAGTCTGTCTCATTAATTTTAAGACTACAATGAAAATAAATTATTTGGAAAAGTAAAATTTATACAGAAGTTATGTACTTTGAACTTTGGTAGTTATAGTAGATGCTAGTCTACAACTTTTACAAATAAATACTTGCTGACAGCTAATTGTCTAGTTTCTATACTGCATGCCCCAGCAGAGTATCATATATATGACATTGAATACATCATTTCAAGCATTTTCAATCATTTTCTGTCACATTCCCAATGACATCCAGCTTTCTAAGACAATGTTCTCTCAGCTGATTTTGAATGCATTGAAATACCAAAGCATAGCCTCCCAATGTAGTTACCTCCTAAAAGACATTTGAGATGATCTTAAATGTTTTTAACTATTCTACGATTCTGTGATTCTATTATGGTTTTATATTTGGATAGTCCTGTATGGAGCCAGGAGTTGGAGTCATTGCTCCTTTTGGGTTGCTCACAAGTCAGGATATTCTCTTCTATGTTTCTATAATTCTACTCCTGTTTATCTGTACATATTAGATGTGGGACTCATCTCACCTAAGTTTAACAGTATAAACTTATATAGCTAGTCTAAGCTAATATCTAATGCAATCATCTAATGAGAAAGATAAGCGTTCTCAGAGAACAGCTAATCCATCTTGCTTAGATAATGTGTAACATGGGTTTTGAAGAGGAAAGAAAAACAAGTAAATATTTGGCATGGAAAGGAGTAAAGACTGTATTGATGGTATGTTCTAACATTTCCTGATACTACTCAGTGATACTTTTATAACATCTCTGAACTTTTACCTCAGCCATGCTGTGGTTATCTCGGAATCTCAAAAAGGTAAGTACCTATTTTCTATGCCCTTACAGTACAGGCTACATTTACGAGTCTATAAACTTGTTACCTTGATTTGGGACTTGTGCTCTACATATGTCAAAGGAGAAAAGTAGACTTCTCATGTGGGTATGCTGAGCTATTCTGGATGGGCTTTGTGGGGATTCTAGACCCCTCTCACAAACACCTCAGTGGGATACCTAAACCTAATGAGAAAAGACATGTGTCATCAGTTCTGTTTTTTTTTTCTGACAGCACTCTACTCCACTCTCAAATTCTTCAATTAACAAGAAGAATAATAACCCAGATTTTTGTGATGTCCCACTCATGATTAGAAGGGTGAATGAAAAGATGCTGACTAAGAAAAGAGGAGCTCCACACTGTACACCTGCCTGTCTACCTTTTCTATTTAACCTGCATTACTGAGTGACAGTAGACATCCCTTTTTCTTTTTTTTTTTCTCTTTTTTTTTTTTTTTTCCCTCTTAGGAAAATACATTGCTGCTTTACCTGTTTCTCATCCTGTTTTACTTTACTTATCTTTAGGATTTATGTCTTGGAGGGATTTTCTTTGCTATTCAGAACCTGACTGCTGAAGATCAGTGGCTTTTACGTTTGCCTGTCAATGGCAGATGTTTGTGTAATCCCATGTTCCATACTCAGAGTGCTGGACATTACAGCCCTGACATTTGGCCTAAGATTGAGGGTTTGCTATTAGTATTTCCCCAGGAAACTGACACTTGACAGACAGGATACATAATCCATGTTCAGATACACTTCTTAGTGAATTGATCTCCTTTGCAAGTTGATGTGGGCAAAGACACAAATGTAGTAGATCACCAACTCTTCCCCACCCACCATGTATTTTAATAAAATGCAATATGCATCATAGCGTAAGCTATGAAGCATATAAATCTGCAACATGCAGTCTGAAACTTGCTTACAAAACATTCTGAGTGCCTTCCACATTTCCCTAGTGTTTATTTACTTATGCAGGAAGCCTAGAAAAATATTTTGATGTATTGCATGCCATAATTTTTAACATTACTCAAAATGTTTCAAAAGATTTTTAGGGAAAGTTAACCTACATCAATCATGACCCTGACATGAAAAATTACTGCCAACCTTTAAATAAAAAAGGGAGAGGGAGCAAGGACTCTTATACTGATGCTGAGTTGTTCAAAACATTCAAAGTGTTATGTACATGCTCTGTCTACAATGGAACTATATAAAAGGAAGCCAATCATTTATTACCATGGCAAATGTAATTAAAGATCTTTTATCTTTTCAACTTATAGGATCCCAGAATGTGCACTTTATATAGTGAGAATTATATTTAGTAACTATTGTATTAGTAACTATAGTAACCCTTTCTACTTTAGATTAACATAGATTTCAATGAATTCTCTGGAAGCTTTTCAAAGTTAGTAAAAAAGTGCATTCCAGCTCTCTGAGATATGTTTCTCCTTCCACATTGTATCTCCCCAGCTGAAGATGTACCTGTTATCCAAACAAAAGATGATACTAGAGTAAGCAAGTTGACCTGCTTTTCCAGTATTCTCTTTAGGAATAACAAGGAACTATGTGCCAAGACCTGGTTGTCTCACAGGATCTGAGTGCAGAAAACTTTCTATTTGGTAAGCACAAACAGCATTGCCTCCAGCTCTGTGCCAGAAACTCATTAATGTGCCTAACAAAGATGGCATATATCCTGTAATTTGTCAGAGAAAAGTAAAACATCAGAAGTCTGTGAGTTAGGTCATTAGGTCAAATCCCTGGATCTATGGAGTTTGAGTCAATTTGATTGGGTCCATTTCTGGGGCACAGAAATAAACACAATTCAAATAAGGAAAAGTTTTTTTTTCTCTGATATTATGAAAAACATTAGACTTGAAATATTTCAGCTGTACATTTCTCTAGACTGGGTACTTTTTAAAACCTTGTTATTACAAATCCAGCTTATTTCAAAGCCTTGATCCACAAAGCCTCTTTATACACAGATTTCTGTTTGGTTTTTTTTGTTTTTTTTTTTTTTTTTTGCAACACATCTAAATCATATCATCTAATTTATTCAAAGTTCTGACTGTGCTTCTCAGTCTCTTTCACCATTTCCACAAGTTGTTCAAACTATAAAATTCCATGAAAATACTGCATCTACCTGAGGATATAGAAACAGCTCTTCTTGTCCAACTTGCTGTGCTATACTTGCAGTGGTCAGATCCACCCATAAAAGTCCTATCATGCTCTTAAATCATGCAGTTCTGTATATCATAGAGAAAGAGAGTAAGGCAATATACTTCTGTACACGGTGGTAATTTTGCATGTTTAATTTGAACTCTTACTGTCAAACAAACTAGAAGTATTTTAAATGAACTAATAAAAGGCCTAGAAATAGCCAGCATTCTTGAAATAACTACCCCAGGACAGACATTGATGCTACAGTTAATTTAAGGAAAACAGTTTCCAGTAAACATAAAGAAAATATGAACTCTGATCACAAATAAGAAACTAAGTGTAATTAAAAACAGATGTAACTAATCAAGGAGTTCTTCTCTGTGATCTCTTCTTACTGCATGAAACTTAAGTATAAATTTAGTATTCTTCATCAGTATTTAATGAGAAGCCCAACATCAAGTTTGTAATTATGAAACTTTAATACAACTAGTAAACCAAAAATGTTAAAAGAGAAACCTTACAAAGAAGAAGATGAGAATTGTGTGTACACACTCATTCCTCCTAGTCCTAGTTCTCAGCAGCAAGCTGGTTTAATTCAAGAACAGCTCCTTCTCAGCTTCTTAAAGGACTGGTCATCTGTCAAGGTCTCTTTTTCAAAGATTAAAAAAAAAAAAAAAATGTTGACTGTACAGATATTTGTAGTTCTCAGTCAGTCTTAGAGTTATCTCCTTTGCTTTAGAGAACTCTGAAGCACCTCTTGAGTTTTAGTTTCCTCATTTTGTGGAAGTTGCCAAAAGCATCTCACCTTCTCTTCTGCCTATTTTTAGTAATTGTCTTGTAATGGAAAGGAGCACTTCAGGAGAATCTATCGGCCATGTTAGATTATGTCTGACCACTGGACTGATGCTCTAAAGGCTTTAACTCATGGGATCCTGTGTCATAATTCTTCTTCCACTTCATTTACAATACTCCTATTTTTAGCATCAATGTGAGACAGACCCAATTATATCTGAAGTTCAGCAGCATATAATAGGTGTCTGAATTTGACTCTTGAGTTATTCTAATCACCATTTTCACAGTTTAACATCATTTTCACAATGCTATTTGGTTTTAAACACTCTGGACTCAAAGTCACACTCTTAAAATCATGTGTTTTCAAAAAAAGATACATAAATGACTAATGAACCATCAGTGTTGTGATATATGTTTGGCAAACATAGCATAACATATGTCATTATATTTTAAGCAACTGAATTTTCCATCAACATTTTTTCTGATTGTTGGAATCAATAATCAAGAATGAACATGTAGTCTTTGTAGCTGTGGAAATCTGAAAAAGCAGCTTTGAAACTGAGTCTTTCTTTCCTAGCTGTATTTTAAGTTCATTTCACTCATTCTATCTGTGCTTCTTTGAATCTCCATGGGCTCCTGTCCTTCAACAGTGATTTCCAACCTCGTTGTAGTCATGCTCCACTTGAGTCGCTAATGCTCCACACCTGACTGTGTCTAACTGTGAATAGGTGGGAACATGGAACCCTTTTTTTATCTGATTTGTTTTCATGTGGACTATTAGCAACCAGTTTGCATTGCTACAGCAATATTTATCAAACCCAATGCATTCATCTGAAATACAGTCTCATATATATAAGTCTACCAAATTCTGTCTGGATTTCCCAGAGAGAACTGTCTTCATGTGTGTAGTGAAGTGAGTCCTGTGATATTATAAGGTAACTCTGATATGTCCCAGATTGCTTGGATTTATTTTATTGCATATACATAAAACAGCTGTGCAGTACAAATACAGTTGGTCTCTCAGAAGCCTCTCTGAAAATTTGTTGACACCTGGTAACTCTATAAGGTTGAAAACTCTATAAGGTTGAATGTTGTTATGCATACATGTGGAGCTAACCAGGCTGCTAGGTGTCAACAAATCCCAGATGCTCACTGCAAATATACTGATTGGTAAGGAGCTAAAGGCATTCACCAGCCAGATTCATGTTACTATATACGTTCAGCCACAAATTCATTGTCATACACTCCAAAGTACTGATGTGTTCATTCCCTTTCAGCTAGGCATGATAATAGGGAGTTTGGACAACATGGAAGAAGGGAAATGGATGCACCAAGTCATGCCTAAGGAGCAGCACACTTTACAAGAATATCTATCCTAAAAATAATTTTAGCCCAGAGCTTTTTGGACCTCTTTGGATAGGTTTAACTTTCAAGGACCTAATTAAGCCTTGTATAGACCTGTAACTAAAACATTATTCATGAGATAAAATGTCATTACTTCTTTCAAGTTCAGTTGTAGAAGAGAAATCTTCAGTTACATTATCTTCACAGAACCTCATAGTAGATTTTGACTTGTGAATGCTGTCCTCCACTGTACATATATATCCCATTAATGTCAGCAGCACATCAGATTTGAGACCTGCTGTACAAATCTGAGAGGAAATTTTTGTTACTGGAGAAGTTTTCATAGTGTCTAAAAGATAAAGAACTGTTTGCGCTGAGATTTGAATATTGTTCCCAGAGCTATATAATTAGTCTTAAACGTTGTAGTTACAACCCTGCCATGGATTTGCATGTGTAACTCTTGGTGATTAAAGTGGGATATGAAGAGCAGAAGTGAGCTTTTGTACTATATGGAAAGCAATATATGAACCTGTGCCCACTGAAATCATTGATAGTATTTTTTTTTTTCTTTTCTGGTTCAGGATTTTCTCCAGTGTCTGGCTGAGTACTCAAAATATTCATTCTCAGAGATTCTATTCCATAACCCTTTTCTCCTGGTTAGATAAGATAAAGTATTTTCAAGAGGAAAAAGTAAAAAGAGAACCCAAATAAATGCATAATTTTAATATCCTATCTCTGGCATAAAAAGAGAAAGAAAGGTTTCATGCTCCTGCTGTAGTTTTGATTCTAAATCCATTGTAAATACAGAATGAAATGTAAATCCATTGGCTTTTCATGTTGTGAATTTTACAATATTTTTAATATTGATTCAGATTTGTACTGGAAAGTATCTTTCATTAAAACATCCATAAACAGTTGAGTAAAGGGTTGAGGTGATGTCTTCGTGTCTGCTAAAGCTTAAACCCCTCCTGTATACAGCCAGGTGAAATCCAGGAGTGGGCAAAGTCACATAAATCACACCCTTCTACATGTATGATCTCCAAGATTTTATGATATGCTTGCCTTTACAATTGCTGTTCCTTGGTTACATTTCAATTGAGTTCTCCCTCCCTGTATCACTGTCTTAAGTATTTTTCACTTCTCTAATGTCAAAAGCTCTTCTGTTGAGAGGACTCAACAGGAAGTGGATGCAGGGAGTATGAGTTCTGATGAGATCCTTTAATCCACCCCTAATCCCACTCAATTAAAACTCCATTGATGACAGAAAAATCATTAAGTGCTGAAGAACAGGAAAATGAGTGAAAACAACCCTGCATGAGAAATTAGTTGCATGACTTTTAACAGGGGTGTCTTGCTCTTTCCCCAGTACACCTCCTTTCTTTGCCATTCCTGGAAAGTGAAGCTCTTAACTCTTTAAGATGAGCAGGTAAAAATGTATAATCTAGCTGGCATCTTAAGTAGTGCAGCTCTGACTGTTCAGGGAGGGGTATGGACAGCATATCCTAATATCACACATCCCACCATAGCTACGGGAGATGGAGGGATCCAGAGGCTTATGTGAAGTGTCCATTCAGCAATTGTTTCCTTCTTCTATAAACTATAAGCATAATGCTATCAAACTGTGCATCTACATTCTATCTATGAATGACTGATTACCAGTGTATTACCTTGTAATTAATTTCCAGATAGGCAGTTTGCAGAGATAAAAGAAAACCTACAACAAAAATAAGAAAAAAAAATAATTATTCTGTTTATAAATAAATTTTGATACAATTATTTCATTTTTTTCTATTGTAAAAGGCAGAGGGAAATTATTGTCTGATATCTCTAAATTTAATGTGTCCATTTTTTACTTTACCTAATGAACTATGGGGAGGAAAATAAAGCCAATGCTTGATGATTGCCCTCCCCTTTCTTTGTACATCCTTCTCCTCTGATACCTTTCTTTGTTTTTTAGGTCATAGGGAAATTGGACGAATAGTAGAGGATGTAGAAAGAGCTCTTTCTAAAGCAGGTCTAAATGGTATTTTCTACTGGGAAACACAGAAACTGCAAGCTATAGATGTTGAATACAGTTAATTTGTCTTGAAGCAGCATTAAATCCATTCAGACTACATATTCCCCCTCTCCCAAAGAGCACACATGTTATGGAGCCAACAGCAGTACAGTGAGCAGCTGGACTTTTTTACTGGTTCTGATAGTGTCTAGAGGAAAGCCTTTGGAAACAATCTCTTTGCATGTCTATGCTGAGAATCTACAACATTGCAGCCTTAGTTTCTCATGGATTCTTCGTCTTAATTTTCTTCTTTTCTTGACCTGGCATAGCCCTATTTATCATCTCAGATAATCCCACAAGCATGAGGAGGACATCAGGTAATTTACAGAAACTTAAGACTCAAGCAGTTGTGAAATTCTTGGACTTATTTGTTCCTCCTTTGTGATTTTACACTAGAAGGGCATGTATAGACTTTCATGTTTCTTCATCACTATCAAAAAAAAAAAAAAAAAAAAAAAAAAAAAAAGAGAGAATGTCCTGGTACTTTTCCAGGCAATCTGTGTGCACCTATAAACTGAAATGAATCTCATAAACATTAACCATGTTGAAACAATACGCTCGCTGTTTACAATCACATTATAAACAACTTAGATGTAAGACACAATTTGTAGACATCTGTAATGTCACTGCACTACACATGGAAACCCCACCTCCACACTTAAAACGCAGACTAATTATCAGCACCTATATCTTTTGCCTTGTACACAAGCATTCAAACAGTATGTGCAATGTCCGGCAAAGTCCACAAGGCATTGCTTTCAATAAGTACTTCTTCATCAAACAGTGCTCATAGTTTACTGCTGACCACTTTTACACTCCTTTCATGGCCCTTCTCCCTGTTTCTCTGGTACACACTCATTGCTGTCTACTGGAAATCGCAGATTGCTGAACTTCGTTGCTATATGTCTAAGTGCCATGTTCGACGCCTTGTATTCTAATTCCTGTTTAGTGCCCTTAGGCATTGCAGTACAAATAATAACTCATGGGTCCTGACCCTGCAGATACTTCCTAGTATGAATAATATCCACTCAGACTGGAAGTATGTCCAAGAGCAGGCTGATGATTTGTGCAGCTGGCAAACAAAGGCTCAAGAGATTCTTTAGAGGTTTCACCTGATAATCTGGGGAACATTGCCATATCTGTATTCACTGGCAGAAAGATATGCACCTTCCAAGGATTGAAGTACCTTGCAATTTCCAAGATTTCCCTTGGATGGCTTGGACATCATCCTGCTTGCTTCTCACCCACCAGAGTCGCAGTTGGCTGCCAGTCATCAGCTCCAGCAACAAAATTACACAATCTACAAATCTTCCGCAACTCCTCCAAGTTCTATTCATAGAAATATACTATGATCTACATTCACTGGTGCCAGTGCCAGCGGTAATTTTAGAGGCGACTTGGCTGGTTTCTTCTGTCTCCTTTTTTGCACTATTTTGATACAGGTTACATAAAGTCAGAGTCAAGACCTTGCTGAACAATTTCTCTATCATATTACACTGCAGACTTGTTGTTTTTAGCACATACTCAGTGCTGTTGCACAGCAATACACTAGCAGACACTCTCTGTCAGTTTATTGTGTGTTTTGTGTATTGTGAAATAAGAAAAATGACTACTGTGCTGTTGTTTTGTTGTTTTTTTTTGTGTTGTTGTTGTTGTTGTTTTCAGGAATAAAGACTAGATAGTTTGATTAGCCCAATAAGTAATATTCTAAACTCTGTTTTTTTGTTTGTTTGTTTGTTTGTTTGTTTTAATCATGTAGAGAATTTAGTTGCATAGTCCCACTCAAGATTCAGAGAACACATGTGACAGTTAAATTGGATTCCTGAGATGTCAGATCCCTTACTATCAGTATTACCAATACACTGGTTCCCCTTGTCTTAGTTTTCCCATCCATCAGATAGGGTTGAAGTTCCTTATTGGTTGTATGAAGACACTGAGGTCTACAGATAGTCAAGCTATTATGATCAAGTAAATTGTGGTCAGAGTTCATCTTGTAAAAGAGCATTTGCCAAGGAGCTTTCTACTGTTGACATGTATAATACGTAGATATTCTACGTTTTCAATAACTACAAATCTAAACACTCTTACAGACTAAGCCTAGATCTCTGAAAAGAGATGGGTTCATCTACCTAATGTCTGCTGTTCCTGGACACCAGAACCTGTTCACTGACAGCTGCTCTTTTACCCTGCATTCCTCTACAAACACAAATTACAAAGGGTGCAGCCATGTATGTGTATGCTATTTTATAACCGTGGATAAGGAATTTAGTCTTTTCAGCAACTCCAAGGAAAAAAATACAAGCTGTGATCTCCTCCGTGGCTTTGCCACAAGCCATAAGGTGTTCAGCTTCTGCAGGATGTATGTGGAACAGCCTGGGAAGCAGCCTGCACCACAGGAAAGCTGTGGTTCGCCCTGCCCAGCACCTCTGCAAGATGAAAACAAACCTCTACAGCTTTTCTGTCCTCTCTTCCTCGCTCCTTTAGCCTGCTCAGAGAGAGAGTTGGTTCTCATGAGGCTGCTTTTCCCATCAGCTATTACAGTTGAGGAAAAGGATTTCAAAGTGCTTGGCTGAGCATGGAGTATGAGCCTCTCTAGCCCTCTGCAATATAGGTAATGGGTTAATATCTTTCTCCCAACTAACACACACACATATATATATATATTTTAATTCAGTTTTGCCAGAGTCAGCATTTCCAGCACCAGAGATTTTTGTCCAGTCCAACCTGGAAAAGCACCCATGAAATTGCTTGACTGGGGGAAACAGGAGTAGAGGGAGAATTTTGTAATTGTGAGACAGGTACTATGGTAAGTCAGTAGGCTGTAGAAAAGCCAGGATAGCAAACAAACAAACAAAACTATATGAATCAAAGTCAAAAATGGTCTCCTCTGGTGTGTCATCATGGAAGAAAGCAGCACTAATTCAGAGACAGCTGATCACACACTTTTGACTCTGTGTCAGTTCAGCTAGAGAAGATGTAGCGCAGCTCTAAAAGCGAGTAAGCAGGATAATGGCAGACTACCAAACCCCAGGTCCATTTTTACCTGCCACTGCAGATACAAGACTAGAAGTGGTCCAGACAAAAATTGTGAGACACTATCATTGACATTCAGGAAATGTAAAATGGCTTAAACCATTCCTAAAATATACTTGCTTCCTGAGAATAGAATTACTGGGTCACTTCTCTGTTTTGTTCTCATTTCATGTGAGCCTCACAGGCACTGTGCTCACCAAGCAGTGAGAGGAAGTGAGACCACAGCCTGGATCTAGCACTGATGTCATGAAGGAGATACAATCCCGTATGCCTGCCTTTGTTGCAAAATCTTGTTTAATTCAGGTACAACATGGGATTATGACACTGCTATACATGTATTTCCTGATCTCCACTAGTTAGTAGAATTTGTGTTGTAAAATGTAACTGGAGGAGAGAGTAGATGCCTCAGACCACTGAGGAAAATTTTGTTTCTTCAAGTCAACTTGAAAAATAATTGTATTAAAAACATGAATGCTCCTAAGAACTTCTGTGGAAAAAAAAATAACAGCTTCAAGAGATCACTACCAAATGTCACCAGTTCATAGAGAAATATCCAGAGCAGAGTTTCTTAAGAGACTGCTAGACAGTTTTCATGCAGACTTCCAGCTGAAAAACAATTTTGATGGAAAATAAATTTCACCTAAAACGTTTATTTGCATTATTGTGTCATTTCATTATTTTGAAATTTTTCATTTTGTTAGGACTTGAAATACTAGGGTTTGGTGGTGGGAAAAGAAACAAAATACATCAACAGGCCTTGGACATTCTTTGTGCCACTTGGAAAAGACATTTTCTTTTTATTTCTTTCCTTCTATTGGAACTCACATTTTTCTGAGAAAATTCATTCAGATAAAATTTTTCTTGCAGAAAAAAAAAAAATATATATATATATAACTAAGCTTTTAGAAAATAGATTTCTAGTTTGTTGTTTTTTTTTTTTTTCTGTATAAAAATTTTATTTACTATTAATAGGATTTTAATGGTGTCCAGCTAGTACAGAAAGAAGTTACAATCATCTTGCCAATATGTAGTCAAGTACAAAGAATAAGTAAAAAAATAAATAAATAAAAATCAAAACCATATGTTTATAAAACCACATTTTTTAAACAAAGAATAGCTGCGTTATTTGTTCTTATGGATTGTTGCGGCTTGCCTCTTTATGAGTTGCTGAATGACAACTTAATTTGCAAGTGGGAGAGCAAAGACTATAATGTGATAATTTATCTCCAAATGAAGACAGAGCAGGAACATACACAAAATGAATCAGCTCCCTTCATAGACTGGTATTGAAAATAGTCTTTTAGTAAAAAATATTTCACTATTTTAAAAAAACTGTTGTACTATTGTAGTCAGCTGAAGTAATTTCTCTTGTCCTCTTAATGGCCTTTTTACATGGGACACTAATACACCATTTTTGGTGCATTTCATAGGGCAGTATATGGGTGTGCTTGAGAGGAGAAGAGGGCATTTTAATATGCAAGTCTACTGGTGTTATTGTTTTTTTAAGAATCAGAATGATCTATATTGTTTCCTAAATTGAGCCTACATATCGTGGTATTTAGAAACATGTTGTGTCTTGTTAAATTTTTTCTGTAATATAGAACAAGAACACAATAGCTTCAGTAAATCAAACTAAAATGAGTGATTAAGTACCTGATTTAATACTGTGCATTAATTTTAGTTCAGATGGTCCTTGCTTTGTTGTATAATAAAATTGCACACAAGACTACATCATTTGCATGCTGCAGCAAGGTGCATTATAAAAATAATCTTAAATTATCAAGACCTGAAAGGGAACAATTGTCAGGATACAGTGCCCATATGTCAAAGACAAGCCTTTAGTGAGGGTGCTCCTTATTTAAGAACATGTACTTTGTTGCTTTAGCAATTCTTCCTTTTTCCTAAAATCCAATCATAGTGACATCCCTTCAGGTTTCTAGAGGCTTAGCCATTACTGCTCTTCCTGCAAACCGTCAGTAACCTCTTAGCAAGTTTTAAATTTCCCTGCGTCTATCTCAAAACTACAGGTATACTGTATCACATCCTTCCAAAGGATTCAGAGCTAAAAGGAGAATTTCTTTCTAAATTACTGCTATAAAATACTTTATATCTACCCATCTCTCTGCAGGGTCCTGCTATGTTCATTCAAGCGATTATTCCACCTCTCCAGGCTTTCATCTTGGCTGCTAGTTGCTCCTTGCTTCATCCAAAATCCACAGCTGGCTTTGGAAGCAAGGCAAACAGCTCACTGGTAAACACACAGTATATTAGTTTTATTGGGCTATAAAACAAAAATGGCTGATTAGGAAGATAGCTGACATGGTCTGTTGAGAGCCTTGTGGCCACCTCACCATGTGGAGCCCATGTCATGCCTGTGAGGCTGCCTCCCTGCGATCCTGCTGCTGCTGCACGTGGCTACTATGAGCAGGGCATAGCACCAAACACTGCAGCCATGAAGAAGAGTTTCAACACTGCTGAAAGGAAACTGGTTTGTGTTTTTTCTAGCCATCAAAGGCCTTTTGTTGCAGATTTCTTTCAAGCTGTATCTTGCCTTTTCCCAGTGCTGAGAAAGCCACCACCTTTTGGGCTGCTCCTGAAACCTGAAGGCCTCTTCAGGGTCTTGAGGAACAGCCATTGAGCCAGGTAAGAACTGCTGCCCTCCACTTGCCAGCTCAGCATGAGCCTTGAGATCTTCCTCAAGGTGCAATGGAAAAGCAAATGCACCAGGTTGTTAGGTGAAGAAGTGGAAGGGCCTTACCAAAACAGCCTGAGTGCATGGAAAATAGGCTAATGCATGTGTACCCATGCCCATGGGAGAAAAGACTGAGCATGTACAAAGGATGCCTTTGTACGGTGTGCATCTGTGTGGTGCATAATGGTAGAGGCTGAAAATAATAGACAAACATGGTAGGTTACCACTGAGGAAAGTGTTGCAAAGACATAGGGGTGACTACACAGGGGTATACTTATTGTCATGTCTTAGTCCATGTAAATCTTAACTGTTTTGCTACAAACAGTTTTATTCAGAGCAGTATTGATCAGAATTAAATTCATGTTTATCACAACTCTTCTTCCTCTGCATACAACCACTTCACTGTCCTCCCAGGAAAGACATATTCCAAAAGCATCACAGAAAGAAGAACTAATTTGTATTCAGAGAAATATGGGTTTTGTCACACAAGGGGAGAGCATAGCTTCATGCTTTCCAGTGTTCTGCTTCTTAAAAAGGCAAACATACTAATACAAAAACAATGATGTCCTAGCTCAACTGTTGACTGTTTTATAATAGAGATGACAATCTCCTCCTGACCCCCCACAGATCATCAACTTAAACTCTGAAGCTTAAGGCTTCATTACCCTTGTAACTCTTCAGTAGTAAGGTTACAAAACTTAATATGTTGCTCCTGACACCTAATCCCTTTTTAATCCTCCCAAAGGGCTTACTTTGGCTATTTCCATGGCAGTGGTTCCAGTGCAACTGGTTGGTTGCACACTGCATAAAACTGCTTCCTCATACTCTGCCTGAGCTTGTGGACATTGATTCTCACTTGGTGTTCTCTGATTTACAAATCAGAAGAGGAAGGTCTCTGATTTGTAGAGATCTCCTGGTCCTACTGTGTTCAATTGGAGCTATGGGGTGCTGAGCCTATCTGTAAATCAGCCTCTAAGTGGAATGTCCATTGCTCGATAAAATATTAAAAGCCTGTAATTAGAGCATAAATTGTAGGAAGTGCTACAGTTTCTCTAATCAAACAATATACACTTCTAGAATTTATCCATAGCTATTCATAGATAGATACCCCTAGATATTTCTTGCACTTTTGTGTTTGTGCAATGACAATTATTAAAGAAATAACATCTAGCAGCGAATGCTATACAGTCTGTTTCATGGAAGCAGCTACATCCCTGTAAGGAAGCAGCCAATTTGGCTAACAGAAAACTCTTTCTCATTAGCTTGTTTTCAGTTCTTCTTGCTTGAGAAACTTCCTTTGTTCTCATCAATGTGACTTTGAAATGAGACTAAAGTGAAAAAAGCTGGCTGGCACAGAAACTTATCTTACACTGTACTCCAAGTATTCACAGCAGAATTTTTAAAGAATTTGCAGTGATAGGAGTCAGCAGTCAAGTTGAATGATTTCCTATAGATGCCAGGTGTCCAAAATAACAAATTTAAAGATCATACCTTAAAAAATATTTAAGATCTAAGCTCCATTAAAACCATGTGATGAATTTGACCTCAAAGTTGCCTTTTCATAGAATTTATTCCATATGATTTTTGCCTAAGTTGAGCCTTATTTTGATACTTGTTAACTGCTCAAGATTCCATTACATAATTGTCTGCACTAGTATTCACTGTCTCCTAACTTAAAAAGGCCTGTGAATCTGATCAGCATGACACTTTTCCTCTCCCACATCTCTAGTAAAAATGTTATATGAGTCTATATCCAACAAAGATTATTGTATCATGCTTGTTGTAACCTCCCACACAGTAATCTTTCATGGTGTTTCAGAAAAAGTCTGAATGCTTCTCTTTGCTGTGTATGGAAAACCAAATTGGAGATACATATGAGTAAATGCCTTAACTGACCTATATTAGGGAGAAAAGAAACAAAAGAGCTGGAAACAGTTTCTTTTCTTTTCCTGACTGTTACAAATAAGCCTGTTTTTATATATGTGTATTTTTCAGTCTTCATTTTCTTGCACTCAGTTTCC
The DNA here is from genome assembly GCF_964211825.1 of Aythya ferina. Classification (NCBI taxonomy): domain Eukaryota; kingdom Metazoa; phylum Chordata; class Aves; order Anseriformes; family Anatidae; genus Aythya; species Aythya ferina. Next base: position 18,477,727 of record NC_140300.1, read on the forward strand.
AATAAACTCACTGGAGATACTTTAGACTTTTTGTTTCTCTCATGTTTATGTATTAATCATATTATATGACAATGGGAAATACCTGAGCAACAATAAAAGCAGACTGCAAAGGAAGTATGGCAAACATAAAGGACCAAATTCTAATCCACTTAGGTTAATGAGCTGGTTATTCCTGCCCAGCATGACTCCCTTTGAGCTCAGGACACTACTTAGAGACTTTAGCAACAGAATAAACGGTATGAAGTTTCCTCATAGTTTGTGTGAGCCTCTATGAGCATAATTATAAGACACCAAGCAATACAGAATGATGCCAGAAAGAACTGGCAGCACCTCAAAAATCTCTTTTGAGGAGTGCTGTCCGAAGGCAGGGAGCAGGCTCCATCTTCAACAGCAAAACTCCTGGGAATTGAATGGCCCAGACTAAAGCTGCCCTCCTTCTCTGACAGTCTCTAAGCCAAACTTTAGGTGACATGACCTGCCTCTCCAAGGACATGCCAGTCCCTCTGGGGAGCCAGGGATCTGTCTGGTGGAAGGAAGCCACCCCCTTCATGCCCCAGCAGGGGGGACTGCATCCTCTCTCCTAAACTGTAAGTTAAAATCCATCAGTCATTTTAAATGTGTCATACACAGAGCTCTAGCCTACAGCATTTGAATAAACAGCATGATACTGGTTTTGTATTATTTTTCTTTCATCTACTAAATAGTCTCTCTTATGCACTCCAATACTACAGTAATGGGCTCTGGATAATAACTTAAACAGAGTTAGTCTTTAACCATATTGCAGTGTTTGTCCTTACAATGCAACAGCACCGTGGCATTTTACAGCAAAATATGAGAGAACAAGTGATAATGAACAAATATGGTTGCATCATGTTGGGAAACAATAGGCTAAGTGCCAATCTTCAGGCATTTCTAAGTGATATCCTTGTGTTTATACTATTAGTTCAACCAACATTGCTCTGCTTCGTACTAAAATAATAACAAGAACAGAACCGTTTGTTCAGCCTGACTGCTGGAAAAGGAAAATGACATTGTGTGTAGAACTGCAGGAAATTATGTTGACTGATAACAAATATAATTATTTCCGAATTATTATGATTGTGTCACAATCATTCCAGGAATGCAAAAGATTTTTTTTTTCTACTCATCCCTTCCCCCCTACAGCACAACTCCTTATCTGCCTTCTTTGTTCTTACCTTCTGCAGCAGTTGCAACACTGGCACAGTGCCCCAGCACATGAAAGCTATGGTATTGTGGATTATCAGAGTTTTGCCTGGAATAGGATGGATGCAGAAACACTCTGTTTAACAAAGGCCCCACTTTATCTTTGCCCAGTCTTCTCTCCCTTGCTCTTTGAAGCCTCAGTCAGGTATATTGTGTCACACGGTGGCAAAAAGAGTGGCTGATTTCGAAGAGGTTTCACAGGCTGCAGAAACAGTTTGTCGTTCAGAAAAAAGTATGCACTAAACAGAAAATACGTCAGATGTCACTGCTAAAAGGTTAGTGATCAGGGGCTGAGGTGTTAACTGATGATAAGAAATGGTACACAAAATGGATTTTACCAGTAACAGGGTAGAATAAGAAACCATGATTGGAGAAGGCCCAAAAATTGGTAAGATATTGAAGATTATAGCTGATGGGGTAGATTATAGAGCAACTGAAGAGAAAGGAGATGGATTGTGAAAATTAGAACTCCTAGACAAGGAGAAAAGTACTGAAAAAAAGTACTAAAATAGAACTGATTGACAACAGCCTGTTAAATAATATTGAAAAAAGCTATCTGAAATGGGGTAATAGTGCAGCTGCTGGATTCTGGTTTTGCATGAATTGAACCATGGGAAACTGTTTGGATGAGAAGAAAGCATCACCTGAGGCTAACCCTGATATGTTAGTCAGGAAAAGAAGGTGGCAGCTTCAGCTGCAGAAACCCACAGGCCATACATAGGAGAGAAAGCCCTCAGCTCATTCCTTCCAAAAAAAACCTTTTATCAGCACCCAGACTTGCTACCAGAACCTACGACATACACTAAGGTGAAGAAGTATCCAAAAAGCAATGGTAAACATTTGTTAGATTCATTTGTGATGGCTAAGTGGCCACAGATAGGGCACGCTTACAGAGAATAATTACAGAGTATGTCAAACCTCAGCTTTGGTATGGAAAAAGATCATCAGTCAGTAGCAGAGGCCAATGTCCCATGAAGTGACAGTTCTAGTAGTCCCCAGCCACACTTTTATTGGGCTATGAGCCATAAGAGCAGGAGGAGGGAAGGCAGATTTGTTTATTCGGCTGCCCTGCTGCATGAGGCTGGCAGCGAGCTGCTGGCACTGCAGGTTGGTCACTCAGAACTGTGAAAAGTGCCTCTGAAATCGGCATTCATGACTGTCTGCCTCACACAATGTAACCAGTCACATCTCATCAGGGATGTCTAATGTCCTAATGATGTCTGCAGATCTTATTGACTGTGCACAAGTGTAAAGATTGTTTCAGACAAGGAGACTTTGTCCCAGGCACTAGCTCTGGACTGAACCTGCTTGAACGGGGTTTAAACAAGCTCAGGATAATTGTAGCAGAAGTTTGTTGTTTTGAAGAAATCTGTGTTTATCCCAAGCACTTGGGTGTCATGTCTACATCTCTTATCTGACTGCCAGGGTCTGGAAGACTTGTAGTTTGTAATTGGGCTTTTCAATTTAGTGAATCTCTGGTTGAGGAAATCCTGCAAAAGTAGAGTATCAGACAAAGCATGAGGCACAAGTCCAGCCAACTCTTCTCTGAGGCCTTGTTCTTGGTGGAAACATTACATTCCAGGCAATTCTACAAATCTTTAATTTTGGTTTGTAGTAGCTAACACAGAAAGCTAAGTCCTACAAAATTCATATCTCTTACCCTGCCATGTGGAAGGGAACCAGCCATGTTCTGATCTTGCCTTTCACACAACACACAGACTAGTGGAATAACAGAGGCATCTGAATAGCTTTATTATTACACAAGTTCATGAGGCCTCTAACCATGTTTCCCTTTCATTTCTCCGTGTATAACGTTTCAGCTCCATTTGTCCCGACAACCTCCTGCGTTTGCTATTTTTACAAGGATTCATGGCAAGACTACCATTTTTCCTCCCTGCCTTCCTAATAGAGTGCAGCCTACAGTTCTGTCCATAATTTGCCCCTATGCTTTGATTCTTAAGGTATGTTTTAGAATATAAAAATCTTGCAGCACATAGGAGGGTCATGGGATCTGCAGTATATATAAGCTGTCAGAAGTTAAAGAATATGAAGCATTCTCAAATAAGAACACCCTTTTACTCCAGTAATTGATGTATTAAAACTATCTTAGCTGCAACCTGCCAGAGAAGAAATTATCACAAGGTCTTATATAGTGAAACTGCTTGTAAGGAAGATTCAAGGAGATGGAGCACAAAGTCCTCAAATAATGTTGTCTTAAAACAATGAAAATGGAAAAGAAGAAATTTGAGACATCCAAAATCTGGAAGCTTATCTTGGTAGATAAACTACTGTTACTAGCTACCTATTAAGCCAGCTAATGTTTAATTTCACTAACCTTGAGTAAAGGCCTATGTAAGAGGTATAATCAGACAATAGACGCAAAGGAAGAGATAAGGAGAAATGTAGAGTTTATCAAGGAGAAGGGTTAGTAGGGGATTTTGTCTGCTAAAAAGAAGAATAATGTTCTTAATTGGGAGAATCAGATATGAAAGAGAGAATACTAGAACATACTAAAGACAAGAGATCTGAGCTTTTCAATCTGTATCCAAAAGAACTCATTAATATATATTCAAATACAAATACATATATATACACATATATGCATTTTGCAGAGATGTGAAAAGCTTTATATCTTGAATCGCATTCTAATCACATTTCCCCCTTCTGAAATGTGTGTGCTTTGATGTTGGCAATGGGATTACACTATTTGTGTTCTGTCTATTTATCTATACTTCATAAAACTTTGTTAGATATACATTATGGTACATTCAAGGCTTTAATAAACAGGAATACTTCCTCTTTTAAATTATTACCATTCTTTTTTATTCATCACAGCTACCTGCCTCTAAGAGACCAGAGTTATGCAAAACATCTTTATGTTTTATATTGATGTCCCAGGCAATTCAAAAGGGCTAGAGTGACCATCTGCCTGTGAGCACCTGAAAATAGTTTGCTGTAGAGAGCAAAGAACAAAAAGAAACATTGTTCTAGACCCCATCAAAAGAGCAAAGTCCAGGAGTAGGAAAAGTCTCAGCCAGGCTTCCTTTCTCTGCTGTGAAACACACTGAGACAGAAGCTGGGGTTGCATTGCTGGCTAGTAATAAAAGCCCAGGGCTACAAAAGCCCAGATTTTGATGGATCAGCTATCTCTAAAGTAGATCAGTCAGTATCTGGGCTCTTTTCTGGAAGCCTAGAGTTATACTTTCTATTGTCTAGACGTTTCTAAATACCCAAGGATTCCAATGGTTAGTGGAAAATAAGTACATGTATTTGGACTTTACTGGAACACAGAGAATTTGAATATGGCCCTATATGATCCATCCTAAAAGTGAAGAAAGAATGCAGAAGTGAAGAGACAAGCAGTGAACATTTTATTTGTCCAGATTCCAGCAGCCATGGCTCAGGTGGTGAGATTAAGGATCGTAAAGGTCAAAAGGGCTAAAGGACTCATATGGCCATTTGTGCGTACTGTAAATAGTGGTATGTGCAACCACCCCAAAAGGTACTTCTGATTTTCAAGTACAACTTACTGTATATCTGCATGTATATATTTCTATATGTAAAGATGTTATATACATTATGTTATATATAATGTAATAAATATTTAATTTATTACAAATAATACACATGTATTCTTCATGTATATATATATTAAAATGGGTATATACAATAATGTTGGGGAATGTAAAGACCACAAGTTGTAGTATTTCCTATAGTAAGCAGTTGTCTTATTTGAATTTTAGATTAAAGGACTATGCAAAGAAAGTAAAACTGTGAAATGCCCTAAAAGAACACACAATATAAGGGACTTTCAGGCCATAGCATCACAAGCATAAGAACATAAGCAGTTAAACTTGCTTTTTGATTTTTATTTTTTTTTAAGCCAGTTTTAACCTGGATTGACTCCTTGATCTGGTTCAAAACCCAGCATAAGCACACATGCTGACAGCAGAGTGGGGAGAGGGCATGGGGTGGGAATGAGCAGTCCAGGGAAGTATTTATTTTACTGGCTTTGCTGGTTCAAACCGCATGTGAAATTCTGGCCCTAGTCACAACAGGCATTTGGGAGAACTGCACAGACAGGTTATAAGAAATCACTTCTGTTCTTATACTGCTGCATACAGACAGTGCACATTCTGCCACATGCACATATCAGAGCATTATAAATAATGCATTCTTTGAATCTTGTTACCAAAACAAACACACTATTGTTAAGACACCCTGCCAGCATCCAGTGTTGTTTCCACTAAAAATATTCCTTGGACTCTAAAGTTTCATCTGTCAGCCTTATAAAGCAAAAGGCAAAGGTCTCAAACAACTAGTTAAGAACAAAACATTAGTGGAAACTTAAGGGTAAAACATGCTTATGAAACTTACCTGTTCCTTTCCTTGTATTTCAGCATGTTTTACTATTAGCCCACTGGCTAATAATAACTTCCCATGTGCTCATTGGAAGATGGATGCATTTTATTTGCCTGTTTAAGTCCCAGAAATCTGCCCTATTTCAACCACATATGAAGATAAAATATATTGACTGGTGAGGTATGAATAGGTTGTAGTGAGGGCACAGTCTGCTGGGATAAGACATTTATTCTTCCCATAAGGGGATATATCCAGTGCCTTCCAAGTTTCCACAGGTGCTTAGGTTATAATGAAGACAGATATTTCAATTTCATCGAGTTTTAAGGAAGGAAAAATAGAAGTATTATGGTTAAAGACCCTTTCTGGCACTTGTGTATTAGTTTTGGACAAAATCCTTAAGTCTTTTCTTACGGCTAAATCATCATAAATGGCTATGCCTGTGGAGAAAATAAATAAATAAATAAATAAATAAATAAATAAATAAATAAGTCTATTTAAATAGAGCGCTGGCCATAGAGGACACAGAGAAAGGGCAGGGATGAAAGGAAGGAGACTTATCATCCTTATCCGCTTGAAGCACTGAGTGGTGTGATTCTTTGGGGGTGGCCTCCCAAAGTACCACTAGCAGCATCCACCCCTCTGTACAAGGAACTGGAGGAGACACAGACACACACACCCCCATCCTCCCCATTTCTCATTGCCACTTCTGCAGCTGTAAAAGGTCTCCTCTTCTGGTGTGCACTGCTAGTGGCAATTTGAAGATGGCCCTGTTATTCACAGGACTTACTTCCCCAGATCATTCATAGCTGCTTTGTAACTGTTTATTTATATTGGGGCAGTGCCTCTTTGCCTGAGGTATTTATATGGTCCCTATCATTACTATGCCCAAGTTCCTCCCATTCTTAAATGTGTTTATTCACACAACAGCACCATAGGGCATCATTATCCCATCTCAGAGCTAGGAAGCCAGGACACAGGACAGTCAAGGTCTAGATAGGGGTATGCAACCATCTGACTTTCACTGATAGCAGTGACATTTAGACATCTAAATAGAACTGAATGTCCAGGCCTAAACAGCCAGCCCAGCTCTGCTGGGTAAGTGATGGAGCAGGGAATTCAAGCCAGCTCTCACTGCCCTTACACTGCTCTACAGTCCAGGAGACCTTTTGTTTCTATGAGGAATGGACCTGGCAAAACATGAAAATTACACTGCATAACAAAGATGCTACCCACCCTTAGGAATACATATTGCAGTCCCTTATTGCTGTTTAAATGATTTTTTTTTTTAAGATATAAAAGAGGGAGAACACTCCAGTAATATAAAAGAGAAGTAATTGTGGACTTAAAAGTTAATCATCTCTTCTCAGAGCCTCAGAAATGTCTTTCTAAAGTTACGCCTCCTAGAGGCACGCTTTTCCCCACGAGGGGATCCTGGTAGGAAAGTCACATCCAAGTAATGGAGTTTTCCTGCTGTGCTGTGGGTTTTCCTGCTCAGGATAGCGCATGGTTCTGAATTTTTCCTGCCTAATGATTGCAGGATTTGGTCTTTTAATTGGTTTCTGTATATTAATTGGATCTGAAAAGCTAAGGTATTTATTTTGTAAAGCAGTTCTGAATGATGAATAACCAACTATTTTTCATAAGGAGTTTTACTATACAGTCTGAAAGGGAATGCAGATTTATACAATAAATACAACTGCTCCAAAAGAGATCAGATTTATCTTAGCAACTGGCAAAGTCTCTCTAGGATTCATCCCCAGTCCCAGCCTATCAGTCAGTGTATCTTTCTTCTAAGGCTTAAATGCAATAAAGCATACTCTTTTATAAATTATAAAAGTTTTATTTTGTCTGAGACATGAGGAATTCCTTCAAGTGAGAGGTTTTTTCTCTTAATGGATCACATTAATAGCAGTAATATTAATAATTTAACTTTTATCCTAATCGGGATTGTATCCAAATTATTAGGCATGTCCTTGAGCATAAACGAGCAAGGGCAAGGGCAATTCAGGGTGGCAAATTTAACACAATCTCTAGAACCAAATAAGTAAATAAAAGAAAAATCTTACCAAAAAACAGCTGAATCTTAACAATTGCCGAGCCAGCAGGATGGCTGGAATCGTCGCGAGTTCACCCTTTATGGCCCAGGAAAAATACATTGTTAAGCAATTTTGTTGTTCCTACCAGCAGACCTTGAAGTGGAAATTAACGAGTGGTGGTATTCTCTCACACCCAATCCCCTGTACATTTGCATTCATTTGCATATGAATGCCCAGCTAATTGTTTTGAAGTAACAATTAAGAGAACAATAGAGGAAAGAAAAGGGACTCCAGGCAGCAACTGACACCTGGGAGTCTGTATTAAGAAAAGCTTTTACATATTTGAATTAAAAATAGACAATGGAACAGAAACAGGCAGGCATAAAATTCATTACTGAAAAAAAAGCTAGCACACCACATCCGCGCATGCTATCACTCTCCAGAATGTTTCCCACTCATGCAGCCAAGAGACATAGAATATACTGGATGGTAAAGGTTTTTCCTTCTTTTGTGGATTTTTGAAAAAGGTTGCTTTCTCACATTCCTTGTGTGCCTAAACCAAAGAGTTTGAGTTCAGAAGGAGTGGAGGATTTTGCCAATTTGGCATAAATTTCAAAGTGGATTAGCCTTTCCAGAAAAGTTCTGGTATGCATGGATGTAGCTGTGCCTTTCAACCTTTTGCTTTGGGTTAGAATTTGATCTGTTGGAATATGACAAATAGAGGTATAATTTCTGTTATAACACCATCGGTGCCATCTGAAATTACTACTCAGGCTGCATATCCAGTAGGGATCCAATTACCCGATTGTTCATGCAATGTGTTCTGTTAGACTCACTCCTCCCTCCTGGTAATGATGATGTAGCTCTTTTTATCTGGAGCAATTGCTGCTGTTAACTGCATGACTGGCAAATGCTTAGGCTCTGCTGTCCCCTCCTGCAAGGACAAGCCTGGGAAGCAGGCTAGAAGAGCAGCTAGCAGCAGTTGTGCTCAGTAACAAGTCCTATTACTAAGGAGGTTTATTGACTCCAAATTACTGATCACTAAAGCACTTTTATACCCAATAGGATCATCTGAGACCTCCTGCAGAGAAAAATGCCAGCACACAGCAGATGGGAAGAAACGAGGCCGTGAAGGAGGCCACAGAGTCCAAAGTTGGGAGAGGGGAGTGGAGAAGGGGTCTGGAGAGTGGAACAAAGCTCTTGGTGAAGAAGTCATGCCTGTGGGTTTGCTGGGGGACATGGACACAGGCAGGCCCCTGAAAAAAAGCTGGGAGCTCAGTTCAGGGTCTGTTTCCATAGGACAGTATTGTCTCACCTAAACCTCTTTCAAAAAATGTGCTTTCATGGAACACAGAGAAGGGAAATTGTATACTTTGTACACCTCAGGAAATTTAAAAAAAAAAAAAAAAAAAAAAAGAACGAAAACAAAAAGATAAGTTCACCAAGAAAACCCTCGCTCATGACCTATTCCTGATCCAGGTGGGACCATAATCTGCAAAAGATGCCTGGGAGACGCTCTTAGTGCAAATATGAAAAGTGTAATATCACCATAAATTGCATTTCCTGAAATGCAGAATTACTAGCCCTGGGATAGTTGTGAACTAGTTCATATGGTGCAGATAACAGCATCTTGGCACTCTGACACTCCTGAGTGTCGAAATGCCCCAGCATGCACTTTGCCTTTTTAAGTTAAAGGTCTTATTATTCAAAGTAATCAAAAGTTACTCTCTTGCAATAACATAGTGTATTTTAAATAGAAGAGACTTAAAATTAGAGGAGCACGTTATCTTTTTCATTATCCTTCCCTGGCTATCTGCAACTTCTGTTTTATTTTGATAAAAATGATCGGGACGTAAATACATTATGCAACTGTATATGTCACTTCAGAGTTAAGGCGTGTGAATGTAGAGTATTATATCTGAGGATGATTCTAATCATGAGATGAAATATTCATAACATGTTCCTCAATATTGTCATGTTCAAGTTGTCTGAATTGCTGGAAAAATAAACGTCATATCTGTATATGACTGCAATGGTTTTTCTCTTACTTTATCACAAAGATAAGTAAGATAGACCCATAGACTGATAGAACTTTCACTATAAAGTATTTGAAAATATGGGATAATCCATCTCTACATTATTTGCTGAAATGTTATACAGTAAGGCATTTCTTTCTCTTCCTGTTGTTGTACTTTTCCTGTTTTTCTATTCTTTTCATGTACTTCTAATACATTAAATAGAATGTTATGGATTGAAAAATAAAGGTCTCTGTTATGGATGAATTATTTTTTTCCATCAAGTTGTCTGAAGGTTAGACAGTCAACACCTACAAATTACACAGATGTGTCATATTCCTAAATGAATTGTATTATGCTGGCACACCTATGAATACTAAAAGAGATCTGCTACAAATCTCAGTATAAAATGTGCCTCTCTAATTTGTCTGGGTGTATACTGAATACAAGAATATTCTGCCACTCTAAAAGGCAACAACATGTTGGGGCTGATGCTCTTTAGCAATAACTGTATTTGGTCTCCATTATTTATCTGTTTGATGAATTAAAAGCTCTTTCCAAATATGCAAAGAAATTAATAGCTGTGAATCGGCAACATTATTATACTGCTTTCTTATCAAAAGCCATCCACATGCATGCTGTATGAAACAAGGAGTGAGGAAGGAACATTCTAGCAAGAACAAGGAAGAGTGAGTCTATTGCCTGGTTTGAAAACAATGGTTACCTCAAACATAACATACTCATGAATGTTCTTAAAATGGCCCCTTAAAATGCCATCCCCTATCAATTTCAGTGAAGGTGGTGGAAAGGAGATAATTAGTTGCCATTTTATAGCAGCAACAAATGATAACACATTGTGCAAGAAAAACAACTCTGCAACTGTTGATTGAGGAGACAAGGCATGTGGTGGAGTGTTGATCGGCCACGACCGCAATGGGGACAAAGGGAAGAGAAGAGCTTAGCAGTTTTTTCCTAAAAGCCTGTTGAAAGCAATGTTGGGAAAGGTTAACACCAACACCAAAGACATCGCTAGGTGGGACTGATTTAGCAGACGAAATACATGAGAATTTTGAGGTGTATGAATTAGTGAGTGCAGCATTCAGCCACTTCTTCTGGCTCTGTGGGAAGACAAGTTTAAGATGAGATAAAAAAAATATTTTAAGGTTATTTCCTGGGACAGGTGGATAGTGGAACACTTGGAAGTAGCACAGTTTTAAGGATATTTAGAAGAGAGATTGTGGAAATCGACCAAGCAGAGAAAAACTGATACTTAGCCAGGGTAGGAGGAATATAGATACAGATAAAACTGTTATTCAGTGTCTGGCATAACCATGCCCAAACCTTTGAGCACTACTATTATGCAAAAAATAAGTAGCAATAATAGCTTACCATAGAACTCATCATATGATAAAATGTTACTTTTAAACACATGATGCCATTATGGCTAGGATTTCTTCTAATATGTATTTATGTCAGGACATTATACATTTATTTGTTCTTTTTAGATGATTTTAACTTACTAATTTAGTATTTGTCATACTACGAAATGCCCTATTATTTCATATTTATTACTGAAAGCTTAACCTAAGGTGTCACGAGTCATAATTTTGTCGTGGACTCAGTGAGAAGTGGATTCTATTTCCAACATTAAGCTCCAATGACAGGTCAGTAGTAAAATAATTAGAATGTATACATGAAAGCTGAGATAAAATGGTACCCAGCGGGCCAGTGCTAATGCATATGGTAGTATAGCAGAAATACATAAAGAAAGATTATACACTAGATAGTCCAAAGAGATTCTAGGCAATCTACCATGAACAAGAATCATAATTGCCATAAACCATAGCAAAATGTGCACCTAGTCAGAGGTCACTTCAAAGCACAAAGAGGACAAGCATAATGAAGTGTGGTCAAATCACAGAACCCACTGTGAAGGGCTTCGATTACGGCACCTGCTAATTCCTTAATCTTTAATTGTGCATGTGTAAGGTGTATTCTCTGCCAAGACAATTCAAAGTTGCATTTTCTTCTGTGTGAATGTGTGAATCAATATTAGTGATTGAGTAAGACAAGCTCATCTGTTCACTCTGTCTTGAAACATGACTTATGTGGTGAGACCACATCTAGTGGGAGGGCAACTGAAATACTTATCGCCAAATGAGTGAGAGCTTGCCAAACAGGTTTTCTGATCTGTAACAAAAGCATCTGGACAAGCGTTAGTGCTAAAACTGTCATTTAGTTTGAGATCAGAGAGGTCTGCATTTACCATAGCTTCTGCTGTTTTGTTTGCCTCAACCAAGTTAAGTGAAAATCGGCTGTGTCCATATGTCTTCTTATTGAGGAGCCATGGAAGCAACAGTTTCATATCATAAGAGAAACATTTCTAGACACCTGCAGTTTGCTGCTTACATATTTTGAGGAGAAAGGAGGCTGTCATGCAAGGCTTTTAGTTAGTTTTAGTGTCAGTTCACGCAGCTGGTATTTCCTGCTCTTACTCAAGCTGATTTCTATTCAACACTGTTTCCTTCAGTACTCCCTGTTCCACAGACAAAAAATGCAACCTTACAGAGCAAAGGCTCAGACAGCCTCTGAACTGGTGCTGTAACCACTTCGGGTTCTTAGATTTCACACTTATTTACTCTTCGTGGACGGATGCTGCTCACACTTTGCTTTGGTAAATCCAAGCTGTGCTTTGAGTTACATAAAGAGAGAACATAGAGGCATTCCCCCAAAACCAAGAGAAAGGAATGTCAGTTAGAAACCAACAGTGTATGGGCAAGAGAACAGTTACAAAGCTTCATTAGACATGGTAGATTATGTATTAGCACAGCATATAAAAGTTATATATATTGGCATTTATTTGTCCATTTATTTTTCATCTGTAAGGTCATCTGCTTGAATCAGCATGTGGAAGAATCTGTCCTCTGAAGCAAATCTCTCTACTACGGGTGCTTCTGTAGTTTTTTTTTTCTTTTTTTCTTTTTTTTTTTGCTTATAAAAGAAGAAGACATGACTGATGATTGTGAATTAAATGTAACCCAGTGAGCTGTCAGTGACAGATATGCATTACGTGCACTAGTACTAGTCCAGATGTCATTGCTACACTCTAGTATTCTCCCTTCAGCAGCTTACAGCCCATAATTAAAGTTTAACTTTCTTTTTAACACTTTCAGATCCCAAAGACCCACTTTATTACAGCTACTTATTTGAAAAGAAGGAGAGTGCAGTGACATGCTCATAAGCATGCAAGAATTTTGGGAAAAAAAATATTCTTAACAAATGGAAATAGTAATTTTGATGAGTATAACCAAAAAGGAAAATAACGCCTCTTCCTAAGACATGATAGATTGTCATTTGTTTTGTTTTCAAAATGTTTATGTGGTGAAAATCTAAGAGTAATCTATAGCCACAAGCACTGTACTGGCTGCATCCTCCTCATCTTTAGCAGCTTCTTCTTCACTTTTTCCTTTACCCAGTTTCTTTATTGTATAGCATTAACCCTTACATTTCCCAAATTGCACACAGGGTTTTAACAACATGACTCCCACTGACTTTAATGAATCTTGATGCTGAAGATTATGTAGTTGACTGATGGCTGTAGTCTACATGTACGATATGCAGTCACAGATCATTACACTGTCTTGTCTCTCTTGCGAGCTATAAGCAGTAGCTATAGTCTCTAGGCAATCAACTTAATTTTCAATGGGTTTAACACAAAATATCATGAAATTGAAAAGAAGCATTATACCCATGCTGAAAGGAGAAAGTTTGACTTCATACTCTCTGATCAGAGCAACCCTCCCTTCATTCAAGAAAAACAGTACATCTTGTTTGCTTTTTGTTGAGGAAAAGGTCTGAACTATTGGCCAGTTCATCTCCCTAGGTCACCAGAACATTCCCCTTTCTGTGACCTCATGCTGACGTTTGCCTGGCTAAATTATTTCAATTGCAATCTAATTCAACAATAGACTAAAGAGAAAATTCATTGGAGTTGTGTGGGTCCTGTCAAAAATGGAAAGGAAACTGGTGTCAAACGTTTTGTCTGCCTGCCTCTGCTGTCACCTTGGAGAATAATGGAGCTATGCAACAGGTACATCTGAAAAACAACCCTGAGTTCTCAGACAGACAAAAAAAGTCCTGGCACATGTGTCTCTCCTGGGACTTTGGGAGAGCGCCACACAAAAATGATGATCCTTCCTTTTCTCTTTCCTTCATGTGGCCTATTTTTTTTCTGCCATGGTCTTCACAGAATCACAGAATTTTCTAGGTTGGAAGAGACCTCAAGGTCATCGAGTCCAACCTCCAACCTAACGCTAACAGCCCTCCACTAAACCATATCCCTAAGCTGTACATCTAAGCGTCTTTTGAAGACTTCCAGGGATGGTGACTCCACCACTTCCCTGGGCAGCCTGTTCCAGTGCCTCACAACCCTTTCTGTAAAGAAGTTCTTTCTAACATCTAACCTAAAACTCCCCTGGCTCAACTTAAGCCCATTCCCCCTCGTCCTGTCACCACGCACGTGGGAGAACAGGCCAACCCCCACCTCTCTACAGCCTCCTTTAAGGTATCTGTAAAGAGCGATAAGGTCGCCCCTGAGCCTCCTCTTCTCCAGGCTGAACAAGCCCAGCTCCCTCAGCCGCTCCTCGTAGGACTTGTTCTCCAGGCCCCTCACCAGCTTCGTCGCCCTTCTCTGCACCCGCTCAAGCACCTCGATGTCCTTCTTGTAGCGAGGGGCCCAAAACTGAACACAGTACTCGAGGTGCGGCCTCACCAGAGCTGAGTACAGGGGGACGATCACCTCCCTAGCCCTGCTGGTCACGCTGTTCCTAATACAAGCCAGGATGCCGTTGGCCTTCTTGGCCACCTGAGCACACTGCTGGCTCATATTCAGCCGACTGTCCACCATCACTCCCAGGTCCTTCTCTGCCTGGCAGCTTTCCAACCATTCCTCTCCCAGCCTGTAGCTCTGCTTGGGGTTATTGCGCCCCAGGTGCAGGACCCGGCACTTGGCCTTGTTAAACTTCATGCAGTTGACCTCAGCCCATCGGTGCAGCCTATCCAGATCCTCCTGCAGAGCTTTCCTACCCTCAAGCAGATCGACACACGCACCTAACTTGGTGTCATCTGCGAACTTACTGAGGGTGCACTCGATGCCCTCGTCCAGATCATCGATGAAGATATTAAAGAGGACCGGCCCCAGCACCGAGCCCTGGGGGACGCCACTAGTGACTGGCCTCCAACTGGACTTGGCTCCATTCACCACGACTCTTTGGGCCCGGCTATCCAGCCAGTTTCTAACCCAACGAAGCGTGCGCCAGTCCAAGCCAAGAGCAGCCAGTTTCTTGAGGAGAATGCTGTGGGAGACGGTGTCAAAAGCCTTGCTGAAGTCAAGGTAGACCACATCCACAGCCTTTCCCTCATCCACCCAGCGCGTCACTCTGTCATAGAAGGAGATCAGGTTCGTCAGGCATGACCTGCCTTTCATAAAGCCATGCTGACTGGGCCTGATCGCCTGCTTCCCCTGCAAGTGCTGCATGATGACTCTCAGGAGGATCTGCTCCATGAGCTTTCCTGGCACTGAGGTCAAACTGACAGGCCTGTAGTTTCCTGGGTCTGCCCTCCGGCCCTTCTTATAGATGGGCGTCACGTTTGCTAGCCGCCAGTCGATTGGGACCTCCCCCGATAGCCAGGACTGTTGATAAATGATGGACAGCGGCTTGGCCAGCTCCTCTGCCAGTTCCCTCAGTACCCTTGGGTGGATCCCATCTGGCCCCATCGACTTGTGCACATCTAAGTGCCGTAGTAGGTCACCAACCAGTTCTTCATGGATAATGAGGGCCACATCCTGCTCCCCATCCCCTTCCACCAGCTCAGGGTACTGGGTATCCAGAGAACATCCGGTATTGCCGCTAAAGACTGAGGCAAAGAAGGCATTGAGCACCTCCGCCTTTTCCTCATCTCTTGTAACTAAGTTTCCCCCCGCATCCAGTAAAGGATGGAGATTCTCCTTAGTCCTCCTTTTTGTGTTGATGTATTTATAGAAACGTTTTTTGTTATCTTTAACGGCAGTAGCCAGATTGAGCTCCAGATGAGCTTTGGCCTTCCTAATTTTGTCCCTGCACAGCCTCGCTACTTCTTTAAAGTCCTCCTTAGTGGCCTGCCCACTTTTCCAAAGCTTATAAACCCTCTTTTTCCTCCTAAGATCAAGCCACAATTCTCTGTTGAGCCAGGCCGGTCTTCTTCCCCGCCAGCTCGTCTTTGGGCACGTGGGAACAGACCGTTCCTGCGCCATTAAGACTTCCCTCTTGAAGAGCGCCCAGCCTTCCTGGACCCCTCTGCCCTTCAGAACCGCCTCCCAAGGGACTCCACCAACCAATGTCCTGAGCAGCTCAAAGTCAGCCCTCCGAAAGTCCAATACAGCGGTTTTACTGGTCCCCTTCCTGACCTCGCCAAGAATAGTGAACTCCACCATTGCGTGGTCACTCTGCCCTAGACAGCTCCCGACGATCACGTCCTCCACCAGTCCTTCTCTGTTTGTGAAGAGAAGGTCTAGCGGGGCACCTCCCCTGGTAGGCTCACTAACCAGCTGCGTCTTGAAAAGAAAGTCTGGTTGGCAGCAGTACTGTTCGCTTGTCTTCTTTGTTCTCCAAGGAAACAGCTTGTGACAGGAGAGGCAAAGTTTCAAGTAATGAATGAGTGCTGCAGTCATTTAGGGTTGGTGCATTAAATGCATAGGATGAAGCCAGAATAAGTGTCCTGCTTGACACTGTTGCCTTGACTTTACTATCTGACTTCAGTAAAAGCACCTGCAGATTTGTGTGGTGCTGGTAGATTAGAATAAATAATTTTTTATTTTATTTTATTTTTAATTTGCCCTTCTTTTTGCCCCACTTTTCTCAAATAATTTATTATCATTCTTGAGATTATAGTTGAAGTCTTTTGCTTTTGACTCAGTCTGAAATTAGCTTCACCTATAGAAATGAAACCTGAAGTGTAATAGCAAGTATGTTTTACTTGTAAGGTAACATTAAATTATTTCATTTTTAATTAACTATTGTAAAGATGTTAGCAAATCATTGTTATTATTGCTTCTAATGAATGATTTATGAGAAGTATATGTTTCTGTTGTAAGAAACAGAAAGATCCGTGACTGGGACATTTTATGGAAGCTGTTGCAGGGATGTGGCTTTGGATTCAGCCATTGTAATTCTGCTAAAGATCATCCAAAATACATTTAACATGAATTAACATGTTATTGTCAGCCATAATACAGAATTTTTCAGACAAGAAATAATGAGTTAAAAAAAAAAATCCTATCTGTTTATAATATAAAAGGACATATAGGTAGGTAATATACTATGGTCATATCCTCAATATACAGAAAATGCTAATTCATGTGTTTTGTATATAAACGATGAGTCAATGATTATAATAAGCTGCTAATGAGAATGTGATTAAACTTTGTTAATGTAAGTAGTATTGTGTAGTTAATTGGGTGTTGTTTAATCACGAGAAAACATCTAGATACCTTCGCACAAAAAAGGAAGTATTTGCAGTCATGTACAGGTATGGTGTATGTGTCCAATCTTACCACATTTCAAAGTATTTTTCAGCCAAGAGAGTGCTTCAGACATCCTTGTGATAGGCAAGTTCAATTACACACACACACAAACACACTTTAAAAATTGGAAATAAGGTGCAGTGTAAAGAACTAGAGTTCACACAGGAAGTCTGTGATGGAGAAACAACCTGAAAACAGCTCTCCTGGATCTCTGGCTGGAGCTTTAGTATCCTTAAGAACCTTTTAGTCTGGGAAATGCCCAGAATTATTAATGAAATTGTAATATTTCTAAATCTACAAATTTGGTTTAGCACTTGCACAGTGTCATTTTTCCAGCTGTTATACAAGTTGTTTTATTCAAAATGATTGAAGAAAAAAATTGTTACCAATAAGATTGATCAAGGAAGATGAGATTGATCAAGGGCTTATAAGAAATTGATCAGAAAATGAGTGAGTCTGTTTTATCCAATACCCAGTCGGTTCTTTACACTGCACATCATTTCCAATTTTTGAAGTGTGTTTATGTATATTTCCCCAGATTGCATTTAGAAAAAAAAAAAAAAAAAAAAAAGGAAGGAAGAAAGGAAGGAAGGAAGGAAGAGAAAGAGAAAGAGGGAAAGAGGGAAAGAAGAAAGGAAGGAAGGAAGGAAGGAAGGAAGGAAGGAAGGAAGGAAGGAAGGAAGGAAGGAAGGAAGGAAGGAAGGAAGGAAGGAAGGAGGGAGGGAGGGAGGGAGGGAGGGAGGGAGGGAGGGAGGGAGGGAGGGAGGGAGGGAGGGAGGGAGGGAGGGAGGGAGGGAGGGAGGGAAGGAAGGAAGGAAGGAAGGAAGGAAGGAAGGAAGGAAGGAGGGAGGGAGGGAGGGAGGGAGGGAGGGAGGGAGGGAGGGAGGGAAGGAAGGAAGGAAGGAAGGAAGGAAGGAAGGAAGGAAGGAAGGAAGGAAGGAAGGAAGGAAGGAAGGAAGGAAGGAAGGAAGGAAGGAAGGAAGGAAGGAAGGAAGGAAGGAAGGAAGGAAGGAAAGAGAAAGAAAGAAAGAAAGAAAGAAAGAAAGAAAGAAAGAAAGAAAGAAAGAAAGAAAGAAAGAAAGAAAGAAAGAAAGAAAGAAAGAAAGAAAGAAAGAAAGAAAGAAAGAAAAAGAAAGAAACAACGAACGAACAACATTGAGTTTAAGATTATCTAGAAAATCTTTCTGTTAAATTGGTTTAAATGAATGCTGTGGTCAATTTACTTGCATCAAGAACTACTTTGCTGGACATCACTCCTTCATCTTTTGTATTTGGATTCTCACAGATGTGCTCCAGTTATTTGGCTGCCTTCAGCATTGCCATTCTATGGTATTCTCTGATGTCTACACAGAAATCTACCTAGTGCTCAAAAGCAGCCTTTCACTACAAGAAGTAGAGCTAGAACTCCTTTTTAAATCTGATGTGTCATTATCCCTGTATCTGTCCAAGCTCTGTTTCGTGGGCTTTGCAAAATGACACTTTGCCTCCTCCTGATGTATACTGTTTTAACTCCTGCTGTTGCATAAATACCTTACCACCTTAAGCCTGGTGCTCACTTATAATTTTATTTACTTTTCCAGATACCCACTCCAGTGTCTCTGGCAAGCCCCATGCTGCATCATTGTGAGCTGTCTCAAGAGGTATCTGAAGGGCAAGTGCAGAATCTGAAAAGTTACTGAAAATTAGAAATTTTCATCTTGTCTGCCTGCTTGGGCATTTTATTACAGTTTCATTGTTCTCACAATCCTTAAAAAGATAATCAGAAAACATATGGTATAAGACAAACTCAGCTCTTTCAGACTCAGCCTGTTTGTAGTTTAATATTCAATTGTCAGCATTTCCTAAGAAGTTGCTTCAGTTTGAGTTCATGTTCTCAGTTTACCTCAACCACCCAATCTTCTATAACAATCATGCCATAAGCTATACTCCTTATATCTAGAAGTCCAGTTTCAGTCCATGTCAGGCCTAGGCTGATGCCTACATGCCCAAAATACCTGCCAATAGCTGTGGCAAAGATTGTCAAGAAGCTAGATGGATCGCTGGCTTAACATGCCAGAATCTGTTCTTGATGTCGCAAGCAGTTTGACCATGAATAAATCACAGTAGCATGTCTGCAGTTGGTAGCAATGGATACTGACTTCTTCCAAGTGCTCTGCTCAGTGGTTTTGGCTCAGAACAGATCCTTCATTTACCTGAGGACTTTCTAACTACTTTTCAGCTGCTAATTCACTCTGTGCTAATCTCAATGAGCATAATAATACCTTTTGTTTGCAGCCTTGTCAGTGCTTCTTTCTGTGGCCTTATCAGAGCTAATGGTCTTTGCTTTTCAGTAGTTTCCCCAGCTACAAATAGGAATATATTTCTACTTCTGTGTTGCCCTCAGGGTGTCCAGTCCTTGAAATAGTCCTTAAGTTTAAATTCTTCGCAGACCTCAAGATGTCTGCTCTGCTATTTTCTCTGGATAAGGAAATTGTAAGTCTGTACTGTGATGAGCTCCGTGACTTGCTCTACCTTGCTGCTCAGTAGTCACTGATACCCCTATGTGTCAGCAGCTATCTGCTCTGAGCAATAATACTGCCTGTTTTGGGAGTTTTCTTATTGACAACCTGCATGTGTCCTTAGGTTAAAAAAAAAAAAAAAAAAAAGTAGCTTTTGATGATGATAATGATAATGATAATGATAATAATAATAATAATAATAAAAATCAGTCCTCAGTCACATGTCTAAAGTCTGATATTAGCACTTTCATGTAGTGCTGGAGCTGTGCTGCAGTTGGCTCCACGATTCTGCTGGGCTATTGAACAGCAATAGGATGGTGATTATTTAGTGCCTCGACCAATATGGCAGCTTTCAGTTGGCAGGCTCCTTCTGTGGTATATTTATATATTTGAATCAGCATGTATCTTTGAATTTGCCAAAGTCACTTTGCAGACAGATTTCTCTGTATCGGAAATCATTGTTCTCAGTCACTGCATGTACTGCCATTTACGTTTCCTCTGGTAACGGTGAGATTAGGATGTACTTTTTTTAACTTGTCTTGAATGACTGCCCATAAGGTTGAGCATTTTTATTTGTGTATTTCGAGTTGCTCTGAGCTCAATTTAAGTTGCTTGTAGATCCCTACACGCAATGCCCTGTTTCTGGTGTTATTTGAACCAATATGCTTGCTCTATACAACAGGCTATCACTGTTTTGATGCTGGACTCTTCAGCAGTTCATGTTCTTTAGAGAAAATCAACTAGGATTCCACTCTTTTTTTCTAACCAGTGCCTCCCAAGGACTCAGTCTGCAGCAGGAGGACCTGCTGTTCCCTCAGAAATGTGAGTAGCTCTCACCTGGACAATAAGGCTTCCCAACTCTGCTATCTAGATGTTTGCCTTCCTTGCCATTTCTTGGATTCAGCTGAAAAAGAACTTACTCTGTAATGTCACTCTGTATAGAAAATATAGTACCTACAAAAATTTACCACTTATGCACTTCTAATGTGGTGGGCTTGGGGTTTTGTTGTGTGTTTTATTTTCATTTTTTTTTTTTTTTCCCATTGAGAAATGTCTATCCCAGCTATCCCAACATGCTAACCTATGGGTAAAGGAAAAGGAAATTTAAAAATATTAAAATATTTCCAATATTTTCTCTCTTGTGCAAGGTTATGTTTTTTGTTTGTTTGTTTGTTTGTTTTGGTTATTGTTGTTGTAAAAGGAAGTGATTTTGTGGAAGGACATTTCCAGTGCTACTTTTATGCTGCCTCTTTGGTTTGCATTTAGCTGACGTTTGCCTGTTAACCAGACAGTCTCTCGCTGTGAGACTCAGTAGCCTGACTGTTGCCAACATGTCTCACGTACTGCCTGCTGAGTCGAAACATGAGAGGCCTCCATGTCTTAAAGCTCTCCTGCCTTGCTGTGATGACTCATGTCCATGGAGATGTTGCAGATGCAGCCAGTGCTCCAGGCCAGGCTTCCCGGTGACTCCCCCACAATTCCTTTCACCAGCAGCTAAAGTCTTTCCTCCGAGGACCATCACGTTTACCATAAGCAGATGCTGACAAGCAAATTTGTCTGTAATGCTACTCCAAATATAGTTGTCTTAATCAGGAGATGAGTAATACAGAGCTCTTTGGCCAAAAAGATCTGATAGTATCAAAAACACAGACACCAGAGGGAAGAGAGTAGAAATCTCTTTTACAACCCTAGCTTTTATAAGGTGAGATGGAAAGAGACTGATTTTAGTCACACTCCTAAGGAGGTCACAGTATATGCATATTTGTGTCTATCGGTTTGTGTCTCTCTGCTAATAACTTCTGACCTCATTAGATGATTTCAGCCAAATTTGACTGAAGGGTACCTTTACCCTTCATTCTCAATAATAATTGAATCTGTGTTTTATTAATAATTAATTAATGTAGTTAAGTGATAATTAATGAAATAATAAATCTGTACATTTTATGAAATTATGTAACCACACAAAGAAAAAAAAATAAAAAAGCAAGTGCTCCCTGCAAGAGAAAGAAAAATTGCAATTTGAGCATATCCTTTACATGCCTTAGACATTGACAAAGCCAGAGACACATTTCATCTTTTTTTCCTCTTTCTTTCTTTCTTTCTTTCTTTTTTTTTTTTTTTTTTTTTTATAATATAATTAAGGCAAGATAAAAGCTGATGGGAAAAAACAGGCTGCTTTAGTTGCAGGACTCCCAGGAGTATTGTTTAAATATCGTCCTCTTCATTTCAGTGCACTTTGCAGGCCTATCTACATTGGGGAATTGTGGACTGCTTGGACAAGGCAACGTATTAGGGATCATACACAGCTGCTAATGATGTAGAAGAGACAACTGCCACCAGTGGAGTATGTAAAACCTAATTACCAATACAGCTGAAGGACTGTTGTATTATGTCAGCAGTCTTCAGTCCTCAGAGCATCTGAAAAAGGATTCATTTTGTCTGGTTGCCTAACAGAGAATAAATACGGTAACATGGAAGATCTTTTTCAGTGCTCTTATACTCTTATTCTCACTAACTATAACTAACTGACACAAAAATCCAAGAGTTTTTTTTTTTTTTTTTTTTTATGCCAAAGACGTTTTCTGCTCAGGCTGCTAAACCATCATTAGTATCAGTGTAACTTCACTGAGCTTTTAACATGATGCCATTCTCTAGAAAAGGCTACTTTTCTGCTAGCATTTACAGTGGATAACAATCCTCAGTTACTCCTCCCATATGTAACAAGACTGCAAATGGAACATATTTCATAAGAAAAAATATATATCCTTGCGCCTCAAAGAATATTTGTACTGGGTCTGGCTGGAATGTTAACTTTCCCGGCAGCAGCCCATTCAGTGCCGTACTCTGTACTTGTAGCTGGAACAGCAGTGTTATCACACCAGTGTTGTGTCTACTGCTGAGCAGCAGTGGCACAGCATTGGGCCTTTCTCTAACCCTCCTAGGGGGTGGGCAAAAAAGTGAGGAGAGAAACATCACTAGGGCAGCTGACCTAAACCAATCAAAGGGATATTCCATACCATGTGGTGTCACACTCAGCAATAAAAGGTGGAAACAGGAAGAAGAGGGGAGGGGTGCGCTCTCGTTGAGAAGACGTCGGTCCTCCTCTCGAACACCGGCTGCGTGCATTGAGGCCTTGCTTCAAGGACGTGGTCAATCATCGCTCATTTGTGGGAAGTAGAGAGTAATTTCTTTCCTCTGCACTTCCATATAGCTTTCATTTATTTTGTTTGTTTGTTTTCCTCCTTTTTTCCCCTTTCCCTTTTATTTCCCCTTAGTTAAATTGTTTAGTTAATGGTAGTCTTTATTTAATTATTATAATTATTTCCCTTTAATTAAATTATCCTTATCTCAACCCGTGAGTTGTTCTTTGCTTTACTTCTCCCCCTCCTTATCTAAAGGAGGGGGAGTGAGAGAGCGGTTGTGGGGTTTAGCTGCCCAGCACGGTAAAACCACCACAAAAGACAATATTAGGTGGTGAGATTTATACAGTTTAGTTTGAAGAATGAGACTTGGTCAAAACAGCTACAAACAGAGACCACATACTTCATACCTGCAAAGCTGCTCACTCTGCTTTGATGCTCTATTCCTTGCTTCACAACAACATATTGGAGCTTAACCTTCATCATATGATTGTGCCTGAACTTCTCATGGTAATTAAGTGACCTTCCAGAACAGTGAACAAAACTTTCAGACTGAGATTAGTTCTGAGAGGTGTGAACTGGTCTGTTCATCCCAACTGATGTTAACTCTGAAGCCTTGCAGAAAGTTTACACTTCAGTCTGATTAACTATTTCACTGCTGATCATTTAGAATGAAAAACTCACTAATGCAATTAGACCCCAAACCTAGCTTCTCCCAGATGGCCAAACATCCCAGACCCACCAGTTTCTTCCTATCTACACTATATAAAATGCAATTCTCTGCTATCAGGACAAGCATCTATAGCATACTGAAGATGAAGACCAAAAATGTAGGGAAAGCATGTAATAAATTAAATTTTATAATAAAGTAAATAAAACAGGGACTTCTGTCCTGGTGTTATTATTTGTGCTCATACTTAAATCATAACTGTTTCTTAAAAGTAGGGGAACCAGTTGCAGAATTTCCAGGCTTACTCTACAAGAATGCAAAAGAAGCCAGATGTACACTGCAGCATAAGACAGATCCAGCTGGAAAAAGCACACATTGAGCCTTGATCTTAGGCAGACCGAATAGTACTGAGATAGGGCTGGAACACTTTTACATTTAATTTTTATTTGCAGTTATTCTGAAACATAAGAGCATGACTTTGCTCCCCATATTTCTCAGTGCCAAGCATACATGTATTTAACTCTTGGAAACACTCAGTGCTTCATAACATTAATGCCTCTGTTACTTGTTATGCCTCTTGTATAAGGGCTTGTCTCCGCCTGTAAGTTGTGCCAGGGTGAAGTTGAACAGGAATGTGAAGCATCTCAAACAGCTCCTCATGTAATCGCTCTTACCCAGTAGCACTTTTCCACTGCCTCTGAAGCTATTTCTCAGCAGTGCTGCAGTGCATGCGTCCCTTCCCCATCTGACCTGTGAGCCACCCAAGCACCAAGTTCCCCAGGAGCCAATGCCTCCGACACAGCCTGAAGCATTTGGAGGTGCTCAGCCCACCACCACATTGGCCAGGGATTTGGGAGGTGCTTGCTTGACAACTTGACACTGAACACCCAAGCATTCCTTTCAGGTTGAGAAGAGTGTGGTGCTTATGGCAGTGATAAGGTCAGGTTGAGTCAGTGCTCAGGCGGAAAGAACTAGAGGGAATGAGCTTGCTGAAATCCAAGTACTGGCTTATGAAATCTTTGCTGGCACTGCTGGAGCTAGTCAGCATTATATAGTTCCTGGATCACCAGGGACTTTACGATCTGTCTTAGTCTATTTGTGTGCTAACAATAACTCCAGCAGATAGTTCTGTGAGTTTGGCTTTTTGCAGGAAACAGTAAACTGTGCCTGAAAATCAGTATGTAAAATTTATTTTAAAGGAAGGGAATAAAAGAGTGCCACACAGGAATACGTGTAAAAAAAAAAAAAAAAAAAAAAAAACAAACAAACAAACAAAAAAAAAAACTCTAAGATATTAATAAAACTTAACTGGTTTTCCAATCAAAATAAATAAAATAAAGCTTTACTGAAATTATTCTTTTTTTTTTTTAAATATCTCATTTCAGATCTCTTTGAAGGTTGTATTTGTTAACATCTCTGTAGCTTGTTATTTTTTCTCATTATTTTCATACTTTCAGTTTTCTGTATCTTTACATCAATCTGGTAATCTGGTGGAAGCTTGTTAAACAGTTATTTGAATTTTTGTGTCTTTCTGCTGAAACCTTTGCAGTGACTCACATAAAAGTAAAGCAATTTTTTTAAATCCATATATAAAATCTAGAGTAGTAGCCCAAGTTCTAGCAATGTATTTTGATTTTATCAAGACTTTCTAAGAGAAGGAGTTGGAAGTAAAGTGAAATTTCTCCCTTGAATATTTAGATGATGTTAATATATTTTATGGCTTCCGTGGAAGACACAGGACTCTGCAGACATTTCTTCCTGAGAAGTCTGATTTGCACTCAGGTTCTTTTGGAGATAAGTCATTTTAATTGACTATTCCAATATAACTCAGCCACTTGTAAAACATCATTTTTTTCCAAGTCTTTTTCACCAGATCTCAATGTAGCATGTACTTTATAATCCTGGATACTCACACTTTTTGTGCTGCAAATACATTAGTGGATTAGTGGATTTGGTGAAATATCAGTCTGTGCCTTCCATATTACCTGAATGAAACACATCATTTCAGCACAGGTAACTTGCTTTCACATACACATTTTGTAACGAGGAAATGTTTGAGGAAATCTGATTTGTTTACGGTACCAAGCTTAGCTTAGGCAACGATATCTAATATATTTGTCCTTTTTTTTTTTTCAGACATATTAAGATATAATAATTCACATGCTGAATGTGCTAAAGTACCTGGGTGTTATCATGATATACCATGGAAATGTTTATCCATTAAAGAATAACTTTCCACGTGACATCTTTGTTTCTTTACTTTCTTTACTGAAATTTGGAATTTCCTATTTGTCTGGCAGTGATGTTGTGATATGGTAAAGTTCATATCCTTTGTCAAATTCCACCAACTCATGAGAAGTCATCTAAGTTCCACTATCCAAAGGAAATCAGTTGGGGTGGTACTTTGTCTGAGCTGCCAATTTCTTGTAGTTGTCACTTCTGCGATTTCCAGTAGTTCATCTGATTTCCAAAAGTCTAAACAATTTTCAGTGTTAACTATTCATGGTGAAAAGACCTATCTGTTTTCTTTCACAATCCTTCAAGAACTCTGTACAAGAACTATGCAGATTTACATGAACTTTATTTATTTATTTATTTATTTTCAGGAGGGTAGGTTAGGTGTCACTTGGGCTGCTATTCTAATAGATTTCAAAATTATTCACTAAGGCTTTGTCATGTTTTGCCACTATATCAAACAATTTTTGCTTGCCCCATAATAGCTTCACAGCCTTCCAGTTTTGGACAGTCTGGGAATATGACATGGATATCTTTGTGTGTAACATTATCTGGTGTCTTCAAAAAAGTAGTTACAGAGTTCTTTGAAGGCAAATGAACTGCCCTTCCAATAGGATACACATGAGCATCTGATTTTCTAAATTTCTTACAAGTTGTCTAATATTTCATCACTAGTTCTTTTTTAGCCTCTGCTCTTAAACTGATGTAGAGGTAGCCTGGTTGAAGCTGGCTGTCACTTCTGGATTGCTTTGAGGTCAAGATTCTCGTGTTCTCTGTCCTGTAAGACTGCTCTGGACAGAAAATCTACTAACTACATATTGATCATTTTCTTGTACTGTTCATCTAAAATATAACACTGAGGTTTCAACAGAAAGCACCAGGGACATCCAAACGCTGGTAGCTCAAGCTTAAATTACCAGATGATATTTTTCACAGGGTTTGTTTCCTTTTGTTTCTAATTTTGTTTGCCATTGTTGCTGCTAAGATTTAAAAAAAAAAAAAAAAAAAAAAAAAAAGTGGAAAGTAAGTATTTAAATTGAAGAGTTACATTTTTCTAGAAGTGTTTATTATTGAACCTGGTTTAAAAAAATATTTGTTCAACATGTTTTAATTGGTAAACTCTGCCTTCAGTTAAACATTTTTCTAGTAGTAGTAGTAGTGTCACTTATATTTGAAATGTTGTATTGTTAAAAAATAATATGCCTACAGTAATGAAGGAATTTAAATGCTGCTTAAACCACAGCTATTTCTGTCTCATAACCTCATATAATCACACAGAATCACAGAATGCTTGAGGTGGAAGGTGATCTCTGGAGATTGCTTAGTCTACTCTCCTCAGAACAGGGTCAGGTAGAAAAGACTTCTGAGGGCTGTGCCCAGATGAGTTTTGAATAGCTCCACAGCCTCTCTGGGCAACCTGGTCCAGTGCATGACCATCCTTACAGGAAAAAAGTTGTTTTGTACATTTCTCTGGATCCATCAGGGCCCACTGACGTGTATGTCCAGTTTGTTTGAATGTTCTTTAACTTAACCCTCCTCCACCAGGGTAAGTCTTACCTGCTCCAGACTTTCCCACTGGTCTCAGGGACTTAAGATTTCTGAACACCAGTCTTACCAGTAAAGACATAAGGCACTGAGTACCTCAGCCTTTGCCATGTCCTGTCTCACAATATCCACTGCCCCATATATTCCCTCATCTTTCTTGTGTTGCTGATAGACCTGTAGAAACCTTTCTTGTTGTCCTTCATATGTATTGCCAGATTCAACTCTATATGGTCCTTGGTTTTTCTAACCCCAACCCTGTACACTTGAACAGTGTTTCTGTATGCCTCTCCAGTCAATTCCCTTAGGGTAACTGCAAGACATGTTAAATATCTGTCCTTCTCTGTGAGAAGTTTTCTTGATATGTTTAACCTTTGATACACTCAACACTTGAGACTCCCATAACTCATCACTTCCAGTTACAGAGGAGGAATACCATGATTTCTTTTCAAAACAAATGAAAAAATATCTTTAAATCATTTGAGAGAATTGGCCACCAAAAAAGTTATGATGTTCTGTGGAGGATAATGTGTCTTCCAACAAGCTTCAGAAAATTTTACAGTTTCTGAAAATAGTGTGATCATGGAGAGGTGCATTTTCTTAGCAAATGGGATGACATCATTTGTCAATGAACATGGAAAGCTTCTGAAAAACTGAATTTACGCTGGATGTGATGCCCTGAAATTAAGACCACTAACTGCCAACTTCAAGAGACTGGCAGGAAAGTGTGTTCCTTTCACAGTGTAAAGTATAGCCCTTGGACAAGGTGCACTTTGGGAGAATGTAAAAAGAGCCTCTTACAGCATCTTACCTCTGAGGTCACTTGTTCTTTTCATCTGAAGATGCCACCCTACAGGCTTGGGAAATCCTGTGTTAAAAAATAGCTGTGGGTTGGCCAGAGACTGTAAATTGTGGTTTGGAATTTGGGATGCTATCCAATATGAATGAGACCATTCCCTTTATATAAACAACTTGGTATTTTTTCCTGTCCATTATACTGGTACTAAATATAACATATACTAATGGGTTATGTAGGCTTGCAATGGATTTCCTCTTGAGGTTCAATATTTTTTGAATTAATTTATTTTTTATGTGTTCCCACTCCTATTCCTAGCAGTAGATTGTATATCCCCACACTCAGGAAGAAAGAAACAAAGAAAGAAAGGAAGAAAGAAAGAACATAGGAAAGAAAAAAGAAGAAAAAAGATTGAAAACCATGATTTATCTTCTATTTGAAAAAAACATCTGCAGAACGAAATGAGCCTCTTGATGCCGGAATTGTCATCAATGATGACTTTGACAAAATGAGCAATACATAATTTGCTAGCTCCCTTGCGAAGCTTAAACAGATTGTCGAATAAAACACTGGAGGAGATGCATATGGGGTGAGTAGACCAGCTTTGAATACGAACACATGCAGGTGGTCGTTTAGTAGTGGTTCTAAGAGGCAGGACATCCCTAATTTGGAGGGTCATTTGCATTTGGAAATGCTCACTGCTAAATAGTGATGTATTCCCTATAGTAAAACAGGACTGATACTGCCAAAACTACAGCTATTTCTGTTCCAGGGTAACTTGAACAAACCAGACAGCCCAAGGCAAAGTAGAGAGTGGTTTACACTCCAACAAACCTGCCATTAGTAGTGGGTTTGCAGAATACAGATTAGTAAGATTTTTGAAAGTGCTCTCTAAAATAAAATTTAAAAAATAAATAAATAAAAAAATAGAACTTCTTCACTCTCTGGTAAGAAATGATGGATTTCTTACAAGGTAGGCACAGCGTCTGTATTGACTTAAGTGCTGTGTAAAATAGCCAACCTTCAAAAATGTTTTATCACAACCTCCAATTTTTAGTACAACCACTACTCTGAATTCTCAAATTGCTCACTCCACTGTCAGTCACTTGACAAAATCTGCAACATGTAAATATATATGTCCCTGCATCTTTCTTACTTCTTGACTATGTGTCTGTGTGCTCTGTTGGATCATGAAAGACATTTGAAAAAAAAAATCTTTAAAGAAAGAGATATATGATCATTTTGACTTTTTTCTATTCCAGCCATAACACTTGTCTGTGTCAGCCAAAGTAATTAAAATATTTCATTAAGAAACTATTAATCTACCCATCAAGAAAGGTTTCTCTGAGATGCTGTTCCTGCAAAAACCTTTCCTTTATATGAGTCTGAAGCCCCTCTTTAGATGGTCTGATTGCCTTCAACATCAATGAGATTAGATGACATTGCAAGCTTTTTGGGACCGAGGACATTCCTCTAGTTTGGACAGAGGATGATATCAGGAGGCCTTACATCTTACTGGGACATTCAGATACTAGTGTGCTATAAATAACTAATGATGATGTCAGCTCGGGGGCACTTAGCAACGTGTAAGAGCATGCTGCTCCTTCAGCAATAGTTTTATAATCTCAGCTTTTTAGCATATTACCTCTAAAAGAACATAACTTCCTCTGGAAGCTTCATTTCCATTTAACCAGCCTTGTCCTTTTTTTTAGATATACTCCTCTTGACATGTGTAAAGGAAATGTGATCCAATACCCCAATGAAATCTTGTTCAGATTCGTTAATTACCTTTGATCAGACTCTTTCCTCCATACCTTGGTTAATAGTGTACATTGGAAAAAAGAACAGCTAGATCTGTTATCCCAGCAATTATTGGGAAATGAAAGTGACAATTTGCTTACTTGCCTGAAAGATCAAACAGTAAAACCCTAATTTCAGTCACTTGGCATTGGATTATATATATTGAATCTGGCAGGCATACTTTATGCAATGTCCAGGCAAAAATGACCTCAGGCTTTCATGGACTAAAGCACAGTATTCTCAGAATCAAGAATCAACCTGCCTATTGACTTACTGACTTTTAGGAGACTCCTACTGTCTGTCTTTCTTTCTTTCTTTCTTTCTTTCTTTCTTTCTTTCTTTCTTTCTTTCTTTCTCTCTCTCTCTCTCTCTCTCTTCTCTCTTTCTCTCTTTCTCTCTTTTTTTTTTTTTTTTAATTTGGTGTCTATGATAACCATACATATATATAATCAGAAATCAAAAAAATATGGCCTAATGAATTTATCATACATCATACAAAGTACAATGTAGTGTGTCTTGACACTGAGTGTTTAATAACCCATCCTTAGAGACAGTGGAAAACTGCAGTAATTGAAGAAGGAAGAATATTTGACTCTTGAGTATGAGTTTTTATGAACACTATATAGTTCATAGCACACTAGGGATCTTTTAAATGCAGAACATTGGTGTACAGTAAGTTTACCTCTTTGACAAATGATTATTTTACCACATACTCAGTTAGGCAACTTTTACTACTGCAGATGAACAAAGACAATAAAGCCAGAGAGAATACTCATTTCTCTTTTTCATGTTCCCCCTTTTCTTGGATCTATTCATCTATTCTCCATGTTGTCTTTCAGCTGAAAAATAAAAAAAAAAAA
Source organism: Aythya ferina (assembly GCF_964211825.1). Classification (NCBI taxonomy): domain Eukaryota; kingdom Metazoa; phylum Chordata; class Aves; order Anseriformes; family Anatidae; genus Aythya; species Aythya ferina. Next base: position 18,508,466 of record NC_140300.1, read on the forward strand.
AAAGTAAAAAACAAACAAAAAGCATTTCAGGACTAGTGTGAGTTAATCCAGTTTGCCAAGATCAGGATCATCAGATTTTCTTCTGCGTGATAATAAGGTCTTTGCTTTACAGACACCTGTCTCTCTACTAACTTTCACCATGAAACTGAGGCATACACTACTTAAAAGTAAACTAGCTAAATTGTTAACTAACCTGATCCCACAATGGAAGCCTATGGAAAAGGTTCTCAGTTCATTGAAACCAATTAACTGTTAAACCGCTTCTGAATGCAAACACCTATACACAGCTTTATAGAGCTAGGTAAATAGTGAAAATACGAAAATACATACACATTTTTACATCAATAAGAAACAGAAACCTGAATACATTAAAGAGGTCCTCTGCAGAAAAAGAAAAAAATAAAAAATAAAAAATAAAAAATAAAAAATAAAAAATAAAATCATAAATACTGCTTGTACTTTGCACAATATAGTGTCAACATAGTCTCTTTTAAAGCCAAATGGTTCACAAGGCTAAACAACTAAATAAAGTTCTCTGAAGATTATCTCATATGGAAATCATAGTGCACTCCATTAATTACCCTCTCTGAGGAAAAGAAGGGTGAAATCTGTTATAGAGTCAGACCACAAGACAGAAAGTCCCAGGCATCCATTATATAATTTACTCCTGACATAGCACATTAAAATCTGAGAAAGGAAGACCATTTTACTGTAAAGTCAGCAAAATGCCACAGAACTAAAAATCTGCTGCCTGCATACCACTAACCATATCTACAGTGAATAACTATCCAACAAGCACGCTGGCATTAAAGTCATAAGAATTTTACAGTGTTTTGTACTTTCACTTCAGCCTTACATTTCAGTTGTTCCAGCAGGAATTTTAAGCTCTGAAATTTTGGTGAAATATCAGACCTCTTATTTACACCTTCATGTGTTTTCAGACTGTGACCTGGTACGCCAAAGGCATGCCTGTTGAATGAACGTTCCCTCCTTCTATCCCATTCCTGAATATGTTTGCCAACCAGGGGAGCAAACATTCTGGGCAAGAGTTTCCAGGACATGGCAGGTAGTGAATCTGTGACCTCAGGCACAGAGGGAAGGGTACTGTCTGACCCAAAGGTGGCCTGGGGAGCTGTGAGGCTTACAGGTTGAACCGTGATTCCTTCCTCCTCCAGGATTTTAGGAGCGAGCAATTTCTTAAACCCCAACACTGCTGCTTCAGCCAGCAAACAGGGGCAAAACCAATGTCCTGTCCATTCCCTCTTCTAGGCAGGACAGCGGGGTAAATCAGGCTGATTTTTCCCCACATGCACATGAGGCAAACTTCGAATTCCACATTTGTCACTGATTTCAATGAGAGATTAGTCACCTTTTTGGTAATGGTTTGTGGTTTAAAAGCCCTAATGCTCAAAGATGGGATCACAAAAGGTGATGATCTGCACTGTCCTCTTGCAGAGTCCAAGTCAAGGTCCAGTTCTGTGTCAGAAAGGGAAACACAGTTTGGCTCCCTGTGTGCAATTAATTCATTTCTGCAGTGACATCTGGTGAGCAGCAGTGGAATGGATTTAATGATTTTTGCCACCTTTATAAACTGCCTGAAAACGTGCTGGGTGCTTTGGTCACCCCTTGAGCTTTCAGACTCACCACCTCTGCTGGCCTAAGGCTGTATTTCTGCTCCCCTCTTGGTTGGCTGCACAGCATGGAGCAGCTCAAACAGACTGCATTAAGCTGGGTATTTCCTTAATTTACTTCTCCATGGAAGCTCTGATTTTAGTAAAATGACAAAGACATTAGAAAGCTACCACATGGTTCACCCACCAGGACAGCACATGTTCTCCTCATATTTCAAAGCCAGTGATTCGTTTCTGTGCTAAGGTTCACACTGAAGCATCAGTACCTGACAACTGGGCAGCTCAAAGTTCAAAGACCAAAATGCTACCCTATCTGGGTCTGTTTTGAAAACAAATGCGGTACAGTAACAGGGACAGTATATCCTAAGACAACAAAAAGAATATTTGTTTTCAGCATGCTATTTGCTGAACGAGGTTTTATTCAAATCCATTAAAGAGCACAGCTAACAGCACTGCTGTGGCAATGAACACCCTTGCACGATTGTACTTCATTATGTGTTACCCCTGAGAGGCCTCAGTAGACTAAACAAGTACGGCTATACTGAGGGATGAAAGGATCAGAGATCAATTTATAGGAAAAACAAACTCTCCTCATACCTCCTCTCTTCTCAGAAGCAGGTGATTAGCTGCTGCATACGGCACTTCAGCTGGGAAGCCAGCTAACATCAGCATTATGGTTTACATCCCACTTAGTGCGTCCCACAGATCGTAATCTCAGCAACTGAAATTCATGATTTTACAGCAGCAGAAAAGCCTCCCTTTGCTTCTGACTAGTGGTTAAAAATGCTTCTGGTTAAAGTGTTGTCTGTTCAGTGTCATCTGTCGCAGAGAGGCATGGTTTGCAAAACAAAATCGTCCTTAGCTCAGGCACCTACCCAACAACCTCCTAAAGTCTAAACTGTTTTTTTTTTATAACTTTCTTCTGCTTACCGTTAATAGAAATAAAAGTCTGTATGCCCAGAGTAATACAGGTGCTGGATGGCTCAGCACTGACTTCTTGTTCCCATGCAAAGGAAAAAACTTAAACATTTATCATGAATTTGGAGACTTTCTTGCTTTTGGAACAATTCAGTTTCTTAATACACTATTCAACAGACACTGTTTCTCGGGAGATAATTTCTTGTTGTCTATCTAAACAAATTAATCTTTGCTGTTTCTACAAGATAACTTTTTTTAAAAAAACTTTTAAATTAAAGAATCAGCCTTGTGAAAAAAGGAAATAAGAGAGAGGAAATGGAGAAATGCCACATACTAGTAAAGCATCTATCTGCAGTACTGTTTGCCAACAATAAAGGCATATTTTCCTTAAGCATTTCTGGAGAACATGATTTTTGAAATATCCTTTTACAACATGATCTACAGTGAAAGCCTTCTGAATTTACTACCCACATATTTATTTATTTATTTATTTATTTATTTATTTATTTATTTATTTATTCAGTACTCTTTCTATCTGAAATTCTTAAAAGCAGCTAAGTAACAAACTATGAAGGTTGTTCACATTAACAGCATACATAAAAATTCTTGAATGGATACTTTCAAGAGGTGTTTTCAATTTATCAGGTTATGTTTAGCATGAAAAAGGCATGGCCTACGTTAAAAGCCAGAGCATTGCTTGTGTCATCTCCCCTTCTAAGACTACATGAAAGCATAAGAAAGCTATATGTTCAGATTAAATGAGTTTTTCCCTTGGTGATAATCAAGGCCAATCAGAATATGTGCTATTGTCTTTTGATTTCTGGAAGTTGCCCAAGAAAATAATTACATACAATGGTTCAAAGTGCATTACCAAAGAATCAGAGAAGCTCTATCAAAACCTGTTGAAGATATTTGCAAAAGGCTTAAAATCTTAGTGCTAGTGTTCATTCAAAATCTTAAAACAGAGTTGGCATTGATTGGTATTGGAAATTGAAGTTAAATTTGGGACTTCTCCATTTGTTCACTTCTATATATGGGTAGAGTCACAACAGCCAAAAGGATAAAAAATCGTGGTGTTGCTGGTGTATTCCATGAGCATGACACATTGTGGTGATTGACCTACTTCCATGCTCTTGTGAATATGAATGAAGCATTTTCAAATCCTTAAAAGGCTGCCAAACATATCTGTGACAAGACACCTTTCATTCTGTGCCAGGACAACAACCTTGATCCTCAGATCTCATAAAACAGCCTCCAAGACTTTTTATATATCAGCTATCTACATATCCATTAATCAATTTAGTCTTGTTTCAACCATTCTGTTTTATCAACAACATTTTTTATTTAAAATATTTAAATAATGCCTGGAAATAACAGCGATGATTTTTAAGAGGTTACAAGAAATGGAGGAGTATTAGATAGGTTGCAGTGTTTCCCACTACATAAATGCTCTATAATAAACGAATGTTAGTACTTTAAAACACGGTTATTCAGAAACAATCACTAGGAAAACATGTTAATATCAGCAGCTCTCTTGTATCTATATCCTATAGTTGCCCTTTGAAACCATTCCTCATGGGAAGCTATTATGCTGCAGAAACCTTCCTGAAAGCTGCTCCCACACGAGACCAAAAGCTAAATATGTTGTGTAATACAACAGTGCAATTACAACAGAGAAAAACAAACAGAGACTCCAGCACTCTCCAGTGTATCACAGACCCAGTGCTCTTTGTTCTGTGTCATGGTCAGTAACTTGTTGCTGGCATTTCTTGACCTCTTCCTGTTTTCAAGGGAAATATGCTTACAAAACCAACAAACAACCCTGCAAGGGATAACCCCACAGCAAAGGTTCACCACAGCTACAGCCAACATGTCATTCATGTAGGCTGCCCAGCAAACAGTTGCTCCTGTCTGCCTTTTAATGTCCAATTCTACCCCAGAACCACGGGAACTTTCTGAAGCTACCGTCTTTGTCAAATTTTTATTTTTTTTTTAAACCTTCTACATGGGAAAATGGTCTCAATGTGGGGGAACTTTTCACATCAGAATTATTGCACTAAAATGCTTCAAAAGCTTTTTTGAGTCAATGACTTCTACCAAGCTTCATTTTGGTTTGTTGTCTGCTGAAAATATAAGAAGTAGAAATATATATTTTTAGTCAAAAAAGGAACTAATTGGCTCCTTTAATGCAAAATCAAACACCTTTTATAATTGCTTTATGTACACATAAAAGTTCCCTGCTAGCTGTGCCAGTGAAGCCTGTGTTTTATCTGCATCATCTGCTTCTTTTGAGATCAGAGGATTTCTGACTCAAACCATATACCCTCTTTCTCAGTATCTCTCTGTACGTATATTACTATTTCCTCTTTCATATAATCTAACAATCTTCTAAAGATGTTATAATTGTACCTTAAGCATCTACATTATCTGAGTGGAAAAACCCTGTAAAAAGATGGGGGGGGGGGGGTAGAAATATTTTATTTCAAGACCATGTTTCGCATGTTTAGTTCCTTTATATCTCTGAAGGTTTCTTCTCTCATTCCTTCATATATGGACATATCGGTCCATTTATTCCGTCTGAAATAACACAGTGAGTTTCTGTTATTGTAGCATGTAAGCACTTAAGACTATTTATTCTTGAACACCATTACAAGAAAGCCTTATTATGTATAATGCATGAATAACGTCTGGAGAGTGAATGGTGTACATTCTACCAGTCTCATTCTATATAATCCATGTTGTAAATTTGCTAGATGTACACCCTCATACTTTCTTTCTTAGGAGTGACAACTTATCTTTCTTACAGATGAAGTATTCAACATCATCTGACACAAGCATTTGAAAACAGCTGTCCAGATAAAAGGTCAACAACTCACACAGAGAAAACTAACATTTGTTCAGTATGATTGTCCCAGTAATCAATTATTTGCTAATTAGTCATCTAATGTTTACTATAAGGAAAGCAACAATTTAACTCCACCTCCTGGTTTTTAGACTACAGTATGAGGTTAAATTTTGGGATTCCGTAGAGTCTGTGATCACAAGATGGCAACAACTAAATTCATTTACAGAGTGGCTAGAGATGACTGGAGTTGACCCTAGCAAGTGGTATTAGGAGCAAAAGGAAAATTTTTGCAGTGTACAGCAAAACATTCTATCAGTTATACAAATCCTTGGAGCTATGTGGTATGGAAGTGGGAATGAGCGACCAGGTGGAGTATCAAGGCATTGCCCAGGCCTGCAGGGATACAATTAGGAAGGCCAAAGCTCAGCTGAGGTGGAAACTAGTAAGCAATCTGAATGACAAGAAAAAATGCTTCTAGAGCATATCATCAGCAAAAATAAAACAAAAGAAAATGTGGACACACTGATCAGTAGGGAAGAGGACATAGGGACAGGGAAAAGGATGAGGGACAGGGAAAAGGATGAGGTACTCAATGCATTCTGTGCCTCAACTTTTATTGGTAAAGTCTGAACATATGCCTTGCAGTTTCTTAAGCCTTGGGAGAGTCTCTGAAGAAAGGAGGCACTACATGAAGTAGAGAATGATAGACTTAGGGACCACTTTAGCAAATTGGATATTTATAGGATGGGATGCTGTGGGTGCCAACAATGCTGTGGGAGCTGGCCAATGTCATTGAAAAGTCACTCTCTATCATCTTCAAAAGGTTGTGGCAATCAAAGGCAGGGCCTGATGTCTGGAGTAAGGCAAACATCATATTACTCTTTCACAAGGGCAAGGAGGCTGATCTGAGGAACAACAGAGTAGGCATCCTAACCCCAGTTTCCAGGAAAGGGAAGAACAAAATTTCTTGGAAGCTATGTCCGAACATATCAACAACCAAAAGCTGAGTGGTAACAACATTTACAGGTTTACCAAGGGTAATTCATGCCTGACCAACCCCAGCAGGACTAGGTAATCCGCATGCAGATGTGATCATATCACTACACACTCAAAGCTGGAGCAGTTGAAACCATTATGGGTAAATGGACAATGTTCCTATAAAGCAGCAAGTGCCTTAGACTTCCCTGCCATGCAGTAAACAGAGACTGTGAAGGACAGCAATTCTGACTAGCAACTGTCTGGCAAATGCCATAAAAAGTGTTTTAGAAAACGGTTTAAAGTGGGGCTTGTACTTGGTTGTGCTTAGTTTATCAGGTTTTTTATTTGTATTTTTTCCTTTTGTTCCAAAAGGAATTGTAAAGTGGTTCTGTATCTTTGGTAAAAGACTACAGTCATTGTGATGTCAAGTGTCCATGCAAAGGAGCAGCATCTAAACATTTTGCTTATCTCACTACTTAACTGCACAGTTGATATGGTTTTCAGTTGCCACCCCCATATGTATTTTCAAATCCATTTAATAGGACTCATACCCACACTAGGCTTAATTGTTCTGCAGTGAAGTTGAAGTGGTCATTCCCAGTTTCATTATCTGGTGGTGTTCCCCAAACAAAAGAAAGAACTTTACACTTTCAATAAAAATAAAAGGGAAAGGCTGAGCTGGCTGTTCCCTTCCCATCTTTTTTTTTTTTCAGCCCAGGTTATTTAATCCAAATCATACACCTCAGCAAGCACCTCTAGTTCCTCATTCCTACCCTATGGGTAGTAACCGTGACCCTCCAGGGCTGTGCAGATGTACAGCTGTAGAGCTTCTGGAAAGCCTTCTGGAAACTTTTACATGGCAGATTCCTACTACTCTTTAGATATTTCTTTGTTTAAGGAAAGTTAAGTACTTTGGGATTTTCAGATTTTCCCTCAGTTAGACACTTTGTAGCTTCATTTCCTACTAAGAGTTGCTTTCAAAAATCTATTAATGCAAATTTGTAGACTCTGGTTAATCTAAGATGCAGTTAGGAGAAAAAAAAAAAAAAAAAGTTCAGAAAGATCTTAAACAGTTCCCAACTTACGAAAAGAACTAACTCTATTACACAATATATAATCTAACACTTTTTGGCTCTCCAAATGATGGAACAAGGCTGTTATTTTTAGTATTTTTATGTGTCTGTGCCCAAAATATTCCTGTAGAAATTAGGGAACTATTTGCAATAATATCAATACTGTAAATGCAATAATACATTATAATCTTCCATTTCTAGATCTTCCTCCCTGCCCAGCATCCCACAGCAAATTACAATCAATACAAAGCTAAACTTAGCACTGTTATGTCTGCCAAGTGACAGCCAGACAAAGGGGCAGACCTGTCCAATTTAGGGACTCTCTAATCTAGTGTACAACTCTCCTGCAGGAGCAGCTCAGAGCAGTGCCATCAGCCAACTTAGTCCTGCTCTTGCTTGATGCTGAGGAGAATTTTGACACTGACTTCAGAGGGTACATGCCTGAAATTTAACTTACGAGGGAAAAAATTATCAACCTTGGATTTTCTGAGAAACAATAAAAGATATTCTGTTCTCACCCCAATCTTGTAAAGTATTCAAAGTCTCAAGCCAAAAAAACCCCCACTCACTTCAATTCATTACTTATATAACCTCTTATTCCTAAGGAGATGAAAAATATGTGGGACTAGCCACTTGGTGGAGGAATTCCTGAGCAGGGATCCAATATTACTCATTTTGCTAATGCCTAGATTTCAGAAAGCCTTTTCTCAGGTGACAGTTATAAAAAACACTGATAGATCATGATCTGAATGAAGAAAAGGCTTGGAAATCTGCTTTTTCCCAGTGGTTACACTGAGAAATCCTGGATATGCACTTAACTAGTGCAAATCAATATCATATTTGAAGACAATAGGGCCTATAATGATTTATACCAGCTAAGGGTTTGGTTTGTGGTCAATAGTACCTAAAAAACATTCATTTTAAAAATGCTGAACACCAAACACAAACACCAAGATGAAGTGTTTTTTTCATTCTTGCACAAGAAACTTTAGAATAGGGAGAAAGTAACTTAAGTCTCCGTCACACTATCCCTTATGTGAGATTGCTGCGTCATCACCTATCAGAGGTGTCAAGGCTACTTCACTGAAGAGAGTCAGGATCCACTCACATTTTAAAAAAAGCCGTTGCCCAGCAAGATGCTTACACTACACAAAATGAAAGTGTGTTTAACTAATTGATTCACTATACAAAAAAAAAAAAACAACAATGAGTATAAAAAGAGATCCTTTGTATACTAAGAAGAGCTAGTAAAGGTAAGAAACATGACTGCAGCATTCATAAATACCTAAAGACAATGAAGAACTTTATCAGTGAATTCAGTTAACAAATAACATTGTAAATAATTCTTAAGGAAGTAAAGCATGTAGATCTCTTTCCAAGTCAGCCTCATAAAGCATGGAACATCTGAGTGATACTTCTCCGTGCCTGAAGGACAATGGTACTGGGCCCTCCAGTTCTCAGGATAGGAACAGGGATAGATGTCAATGTTAAAGAGAAAAGGAGCAAAGCACCTCTCCTGCTTGGTGGACCATGCCCCAAACTCCCAGAAGACTGCCAACCATCAGAGGTTCTGCAGGACAGAGAGGAAGGCTGTATTCCCACTGTTTCCAGTATTGATATTTTAAATTCTGTGGAAGAAAAAGGAGTTGGGGCCTACTTTTTGTCTGTCTTGACCTCACAGGTGCATTCATATACAATGAGAGGGAATTATATTGATAAAGAAATGATATTCTGTTAGTAGTAGTTCAAACCAATTTCTCACAACTATAAGTAATTGTACAAACTCCAAAATAATGTCATACCACTAGAGTAGGACCACAATTTCTTTGTTGTAAAGCAATGGTTGCCTTCCCTTCAAGAGATTCAGCACCTTGCAATGTTCAGGTCCAGTGTTAACATGAATTGTGAATGAAAATATTGACTTAGCTCCAAAGAGTTTCCAGTTGCATTGGAGAAGGATGTCTTGTAGCCACCAGAAGAAAACCCAGGAGAGCCAGGAAGCAATTTTGATAAATTAGTGAAGTCAGTTTTCAACATTTCTGTTTTAACTTGAAAAAGGGTTGCTGCCATATGCATTTGTACTTTGGCAATGCTTGCTGACAGAACAGAGGCTGTCTTGGCACATCACTTGTAAGAGCAAAATAGATTTGGCTGTCATTTCCATAATAAGCATAATTCATACTGTAGTGTCTAAAAACATATGGAAAGGGAGGATGTCAATATGAGAAAAATGACTTCAAAGAGCTTGTAGGAGCCTCCCAAATAACAGGTACAGGGCCAGATGAAGTTATAATATAAACAACTCCTCCTCCTCCCACTGCAATAGCATTTGGTTTCTGTTCAATTGATGAATGAGTTAACTAAGACTGCTACTTTGAACATATAGGGCTCAGTTTACCCATTCACGCAAATCTTGTACCAGTATAATACAACTAACCACAGCTACTCATACCACAGTGAATAAGGAAAGAGCCAGATTTATTTAAAAAATGGGTAGAGCAGGCTTCTCTGCAGGTGAGGTATGACTTTTATTTACTCCTGATGTGTGCATATGTTAGTTTGCCTGGAACTGTTAGTGGCTTCTGCTGGTTTGTCTAGGAGCTATTGAACATAGTTAGGAAATCACCAAACCCAGATTTATACAACCGTCTTCTGAATACAGGTAGATAGCTGATTCTTTGTATTCCGCAAATCAAGCTCACACTGCTCTCAAATAGCCTGGAGGATAAACACAGTAAACAAAGTATGAAAGAGTTCTTACCTGCCTACAAAGTACTATACAGACAAACTTTTGATATAGATAAGACTCAGATCCCTTTATATATTTTATGGGGGTTATACAAATGTAAATTTCTGATATTTGTGTAAACAACTAATGTTAATTTTTACAGTGATCTGTATAATTATGCTAACACAAACAGCCTAAGACCATGTTCTCATGGCTATTAGTCAGCAGGGAGCCAAGCTAGTCCAAAGAGTGTGAAGCAGAACTTCTTGCAAAATATATTTACACCTAGTTGAGAGACGTGTTTTTCTGCCAGCATAAACGGCTCATAATAAGAACTAGAGTCAGGCCCACATGTACAGATATGTAATTTACAATTTATTCATTGTCTTTTAAGTGCTACTACTCTTTAATCTAACCTCTTTTGCAATGTTCAAGGATTTACAATATAAAGAAATGGGCACAGGTGACATTTCATAGCACTGATGTCTGGCATACTAAGATTATGTATTTCAATAAAATGGAATTGCTGGTCTTCAAAAAGCACAGGTAGATAAATAATAAAATGTGATTCCCATATCCCAACCTCAAAATGTTAGAAATGTTAGTCAGCTTTTACATGTAGGCTAGAAATCAAGCAAGTTGGACTTGTGATATAACTATGCTATAAATTCTTTCATTTTTAAGTTTATATATAGAGCAAGATAACTGCAAGGAACAGTTGGAAGGAAAGAAAAAATATCACATTTCAAAAGTGAGTGAATTAGGAATCTTGGGTCCACTTTCAGAAGAGAATTAAGTTCTTGGACACAGACCACCTACCTGCTGTGCAAGCTAAATATATCTTTAAGGATCTTCACGCTGCATTTAAAGGGTTTCCATTGCTAAAGATACAGAGGGGTACTTCATTTTTTTCAATGCCTAGTCATCAAAAACCCTTGACATTTTCAACATTTAAATCCCTTTGAAGATCTGACTCATGTTGCTTAAATCACTTCAGAAGTTGTAACAAGCTCCCAGATTATGAAGGGCTTCTTCCATAACAGGTGTTGTAACCTTTAGTTTTCAGCTGTAACCTCTAGGCTCCGTGGAAAATGTGAAGGAACAAATGTTACACTGGGCTTCTCAGTGCCAACAAACTGTCTAAGCCATAGTTTATGTCAAGGAGAAAAAAAGGTCTAGCTGCAAGAGTATTTTGGTGTCTAGTTCTGGGATGGTGGGAGGTAATTATCTCTGCTTCCAACTCCCAGATCCAAGCCTTTGCTTAGTAAGAGGTATGTAATTCCTCCCTACAAATTCAGAGCATCCATTTCCCAGCTCTACCGCTAGTACAAAGAAGCAACCTCACAGTTTCCTCACTTTCCTTCTCTCACTCAGTAAATGCATTACAGATGAATTAAAGTGGAACTACAACAGTTACAAACAGAAATGGAGAAAGAATGACAGGATGGTCTAGCAGAGATGAATGACATGAAAAGTTTTTTCAGGACAGTTTCACTTCTGAACAGCTAGCTTTTTTTACAACTTCAAATTTTCAGTCTAAACAGGAACACAAACAACATTTAAATCTTTGACATTTTGACCAAGTCTAAAAAGTCCTTGTTTTTAAGGTTTGTCCTCTGAGTACCATAATATCTTGCAACAACACTGGGCATAAGTTGAATAAGAACCACTCATTGATTAAATGAAAGCCACATTCTTCCTGCAACATCTTAATGGTATTTGAAAGTTTCCATACAAGCTCTGAAACAAGCTAATCCTCATTAATACATTAAAACTTTTGATCTCAGAGATGTAAAATTTCAGGTCAGAAAAAAACCCACACCCTAGAATAAAGTATTTTATTGTATTAGGAAAAAAAATTGGTAAATTATTACTTTAATCAAGAGATACAGAACTTACTCAAATAAAGTGAGTTCTTTAAATCACTCTATAAAAGAGAAGAAATGAATTAGAAAAGTATAAGTAAAGTTTTGAGGATAGCTTGCATTGAGTTAGACCAAATTAAATTTCACTTTGCATAAATATACATGTATATAATGCATAAGTCATACTTGATTTTACAACTTTCAGCAAAGAGACTATTTATAATCTTGACTTAAGATAACAGTGACAAAAAGAAATAATAAGAAATAAAATCTGCTGCAAGTGGACCTTCATTTCATAAATGCCATAGATATGAAAAAGAGAAATGCTTGGAGAAATTTCACGTAGCCCTGAATCAGAAGCCACTGCAATGAGAATTGATGCTCCATTTACAGTTCTGCTTCTGTTCATCTACATTGTAAAACAATGTAAATCCACTGTCTTTGGTGTACATACTCCTCACTGAGAGGAGAAAGGGTATTAATATGAGCTAATGATACTGTCAGTAGGAAGCTGGAAATTTACCGCTATCAAAATTTCAGCTTCACAAAAGATGCAACTCCCATGCCTGAGTGTGAAATTAAAATATATTTTCAATTTTAGTCACTTAAAAATCTTAGTCTCCTTTGATGAATGCAAAATAAATCAATATGACAGGAAATTTAATTTCAACAGGCCTGACTGAATACCACAATGATGGGTGTGAGAAAATGCAGTTTTTGTAGTCAATATATCTGACCACGGCATGATCTCAGCCCTCCATTTCCTCCAGTACCATCTCAGCTATGCCCTTGTCACAGTGCACAGGTCCCATTCTGCAAAACACCCTTTCACCCCTATATTTTGCTGACATCCAGTGAGCTGGTGGCAGGCAGCCTACATGGGATTAGGGGTACCAAAGGGTGCCAATGGGAGCACTGGCTTCTGGGCACTCCAGGACCGTGTACTCAGTCACACTTACAGACTGCCCCATTTTTATTTTTATTTTTATTTTTATTTTTATTTTTATTTTTATTTTTATTTTTATTTTTATTTTTATTTTTATTTTTTGTATTTTTTTGTGAAACCACACTCAGCTGTGTGCTGGTGCTGCCTTCTTCAACCAAGGTAAGGCCCAGCACCTATGGTACATGGATTGTTTCTTTTTAAGTCACTCTGTTAACAGCTACAAGGCATCACTGGAATATGTCCAATGACTTTTGGGCTTAGAACTTCTCTGAACTCTAGCAAAGCTAGTTATCCCCAACTCCTCATGCAATTCCCAGTGATCAGCCAGGGACTAGTACTCACACCCAAGATCAGTTCTGTTTCAACATGCTATGCATTCAAATGCATTCAATTTTGTGGGTCTTTAGGATAGGATAGCTGCCTACACTTGCCCCAAAATTTCCTCCTCCCACCAGATCATTCTGTTCTTCCCCATCTCTGATTTTTATTTTTATTTTATTTTAATTTTTTTTTATATAAATCTCTGATGCAAGAAGGGGGAACAACCCCAGAAAGAGAGATGAGTTACCTGCAGACCAGTTCTTGCTAGAAGCCCCACACTGCAAATGAATTGTTTTGGTGCAGCTATGCAGTTATATAGAACAGGAGGGCAACATGAAGTCAATCTCAAAAATGAACTTAAAATATCCATACCAATTTACTGTTTGTATAAGCAAACTTCTTTCTTGATGGTTGTGGGATCTTTACCTCCCAGCCATCTAGTTTATTTTCTGAAAAAAATAATATGATCCTTGATATTTCTTGGAGTGAGTAATATTGTTTCACTATCATGACCAACACTAATGCTGAGAAAATAAGTTAGATTAGACCCAAGTCAATTACAGAAGAGCAAGTTTTAATAATGCCAGTCACAGCAGCCTTCTGGGGTTTTTCCTTAGTAAATTAAAAGGCTTTTCTTTTCATCAGGAACCATCTTATCACTCATTTCACTATCAGAAAAACACTCTGAAGATAATAATGAGAGATTCTTTTAAAGGAAAATATATCTACTTTAATTTCTTCTCAATTTTAGAAGGGAGGATTATTTTGTTTTATGTAGTTATTTGGATTCATGTTTTTTTTTGTTGTGTACACCAGTTATAAAAGAAAAAAAAATAATATAAGGTGAGAGAGAGGTGTCTGAGAACTGTGATTTTATTTACTACATGTACACCCATCTAAGATGAACACCAAACAGATTTCTTCTTTACAGCTGTGCCTCACACAATTTCTGTTTTGTGTGGTGTGTACTTGGAAACTGGCAATCCACTCCTGCCTCATCTTCTAACTCCTTACACCCAGATTCTGCACTCTGTTCAAGATTCAGCAATGTTACTCATTTTGATTATCTCACCCATTTGTTCAGCAAGTCATTTGCTACCTTTCTTTAAGAATCAGGATACCATTTCAGGTTCAACTTCTAACATTTAAGGCACTTAAGGTGCCAGCTCCAATTTACTTACAGCTATTGATTGGCATCTACTTTCTTTCTTGACTTGAAACACAGCTTTGGATTACTCCTTGTCTATTCTCACAACATCCTGTGTGCAGTGTGGATGTGAGCATTTCTCAGATGCAGAGCTATCCCTAAACAGATTCTCAGCTTTTATTGTATGTGTTTCAAACGGATAAAATGAAAATGTTCTCATGAGTCTTAGCACCTTTAAATATGTGGGTTTCATTTCTCAACTTCAGTTCATTTTCAAAACATAACAAGGCATTGATTTTTCAAACCTGTTTTATAGAAGTCCCAAGACACTGTAATCAGACATTCTTCTATCCTATAATCAGAGAATAGGATATGACCTAATTCATCTCCTTTGCATTATGCATTTTGATACCTGACCACATACCTGAGGCTGTTGCCTTCTTCACAGCAGGATAAGACATAAGAGCAGTCATGCAGGTTCAGGAGAAGGATATACAATGTCAAGAGTGCAGTTGGACCATAGCCATAGAGAGGTAGTGCCCTTTCCTTTCCTTTCCTTTCCTTTCCTTTCCTTTCCTTTCCTTTCCTTTCCTTTCCTTTCCTTTCCTTTCCTTTCCTTTCCTTTCCTTTCCTTTCCTTTCCTTTCCTTTCCTTTCCTTTCCTTTCCTTTCCTTTCCTTTCCTTTCCTTTCCTTTCCTTTCCTTTCCTTTCCTTTCCTTTCCTTTCCTTTCCTTTCCTTTCCTTTCCTCTTTTTACCCCTAAAATCCAGTATTTTTTTCTGATTGCTGCTGAGCCCAGAGATGATGTTTTTCTGGACCTCTATGATAAAACCCTAGGTCTCAATCCTGAGCTGTTATAGTCTGGTCAGAGACAAATATTTAGTATGTAAATTCAGGATTATTATTTCCCATCTGCACCATGTTATCTATATTGAATTTCACCTGCTGGTTTACTTCCTTGTCTCATAATCCCATTCTGCAATTCTTTACAGCCAGCCTAGGGCCTGACTCACTCAGCTCAGCCAGTTTTGTCACCTTGCTATTTATTGGGCTTTCCAGGTCACTTATAGACATGTTTCACAGCACAGCTGCTAGAAGATTGCTGGAGCCCTCCTTGTATTTTGAACATCAAGCATTTATTACTATCCTCTGTTTATGTTTCTTAGCTTATGTTTTAGCCTAGCTAGGACCTTCTTGCCTACTTGTTTTATTTCCTTAAAATCCTGTAGTGAGAAATTTCTTCCCAAAAGTCTTCTGGAAATCCAGGCAGGATATCAGCAGGATCATCATTAATAACATGCTTGTTGTCCCCCTCAGAGACTTCCACTGTGTTTGAAGACTAGCCTTCCATAGAGTAGCTATGCTTTATCTTCCCAGAAAATCCAAGTTACACAGATATCCACTCATTCTGTCTTTTATCATAGCTTCTATTAATTTACGAAACTCAAACATCAGGTTTGCAACGTTGGAGATCATCCCTGGAAACCTTTTAAGAAATTTGTGCTGCATTCACCACTCTCCCCTCCTCAGAAATGTGTGAAATTTTAAGAGAAAGATTACACACCACTATCAATAATTCAGTGATATCATCCTTTAGTTCACTTAAGACTCTTGAGTGAATACCATGGAGTCCCAGTGATATACTAGCATTTATTCTGTCTCTTTGTTCAATTACTTCTTCCACGGTTTCTTTAATTTCAGACATTCCTTGCTGAGTCTTCTCAATTGGTTTGGAGCTCCTCCCTCCCAGTCTCTCTATACTGAGCATCAGAGCAGAAAACTCATTTACCATCTCCATCACAGTCTTACCCCCACTGAGCTCTCCTTAAATACCCCATCAGCAGCTGACCTACAGAACTGGCAGAGCTTCCTTCTGGTGTGCTGGGAGGAGGGTTTAGACCTGCCTTCCAGTATAGACCCATGCCTCATTTGCTATAAGGCTAGGTTGCTTGGGCAAGGATTTGAGGAAGGGAAAGAGAGTCTCAAGTCAAGACAACTGAGCAATGGTCTGGAAAGATGGATGTCACTGCTATAGGTACTATAGGTGACATTTAAGTCTTCTGTTTGCACCAATTATTCACTCCTGATTTTCTGGGTGACATATTTGATACCTCTGCTAAACAAATAGTTCTATACATTTTTGAACATATAAGGTAGCAGAGCAAAAATTCAGACCTCATCATTTCAAATGGTGAACGCTTTCTTTTCTCTCTCTTTTTTTTCTTTTTCTTTTTTTTTTTTTTTCAGCATCTGCAAAATGGAATAATACTGCCTCTCACCTCAGAGGGGTTTTGTGCATATAAATTCATTAAAGTTTGTAAAATGTTCAGGTACTATAGCAACAAGCACCGTAAAAAAACCTGGAAGGGACATAGTAATTATCTTCATAGCAGGGTTTGGATACAGTGCAGTAAATAAGGCATGGGGGACATATTGAGCAATAGGAAGAGAACTAAAATTGAATATATGCTTTTGAGCTAAGCTCCTTCTGTCCTGTGCACAGACTGAAGCACAAATAGTTTAGAACAAAATTCATATGTGACCATGTAATTAAACAATGTCATAATGCTTACACCCACTGGGGTTCATTTAAGGCCATACAAGGTGATATTTAAGATTTGGCAAAGATACCAGCAATTAAAAATAGTTTTTTACATTAGATAAAGGGTCAGGAAACCGTAATGAAGGGCAGTCTGACTATTCTGCTTCTCCCTTGAATTGCAATTTGAAGGGGTAATAAATATTGCATGCAATTTTCAAAAGTACTTTAGAGATTTGAGAGCCTAAACTCTGTGATTGTCACTGCAACCTAAGCTGCTGTTACTGCAGCTAGAGGAAACTCTGCTAGTTCCAGAAGTGGAAGCATTAGGAAGATATGTCTGTATGGCACTCCATGCAGAGAGAAAATGCTGTGAGAAGAAACCCTTACTAAATTGGCCTTAGCCAATGTATCTGGGCTAGTATCATTGCATAGCTTTACACAGTGCCATCTGAACATATACAGATAAGATATTGAGATGATTCTGATTAATATGATTAAGTTTCACAGCATTTGAAGCTTATTGATGGCCACCTTCTGCTGACTTTACTCAAAACGATTAAGATCTCACTGCAAAAGCTTTCCAGCTGAACTCAGTGGAGCTTCTAACATTAAATACACTCATTGTAAGGGCTCAGAATCTCTCCATTGTGGAAAAAGAAAAAGAAAGAGAGAGAGAGGAAGAGGGAGGGAGGGAGGGAGGGAGGGAGGGAGGGAGGGAGGGAGAGAGGGAAGGAAGGAAGGAAGGAAGGAAGGAAGGAAGGAAGGAAGGAAGGAAGGAAGGAAGGAAGGAAGGAAGGAAGGAAGGAAGGAAGGAAGGGAGGGAGGGAGGGAGGGAGGGAGGGAGGGAGGGAGGGAGGGAGGGAGGGAGGGAGGGAGGGAGGGAGGGAGGGAGGGAGGGAGGGAGGGAGGGAGGGAGGGAGGGAGGGAGGGAGGGAGAAAAAGGAAGAGAAAGGAAGAAAGAAGGAAAGAGCATAGAAAAATTATATAGATTCTTATTCTTTAACTGTTATATAATCAAACCAAGAATTTTTTTTCAATGAGTAACTGCAGTTACACACCAGAAATTCTTTGTTTTAAAGTCTTGCATGGAATGTTTATTTATAGGTATGATGCTGTGGATAATAGTAAAGCTCCCATCAATTACCATAAGGCCTAACTTTCATCCTTAATAAACAACCTAATCTACCTTGAAATGACGAAGAACTCAGCTGACCCCACCAGGTTTTCATTCTGATGTCCGTAGAAGGGTGGGTATTTTCAGACTGTATCATCCAGGAAGCAACTTTTTTCCTAGCAATCTAAGCAAAAGAGACTATCTGTATTTTTAAGAAAATTAGCTATAAATAATAGTTTTCTATTTGTCAGAATTATTCCTATGATTTATTTATTTTGTTATTGCATTGTAACATATTTAATGTTTAAGTATTTAGAAAACTGCAGCAAATGCAGATTAACTGGTCATCATCATAACCATTATTACAGTGATGGAATACACACATTTTTTTCTGTAGGGTTGCATTTATTCTACTAGTATTCTTATCTATTTTTTTTTTATTATTTTATTTTATGTAAGAATCCGATTTGGGCATTCATTATTGACACACACAATCAGATTTTAAGTGCAGTTAAGTACACCATCTGGCTTTTCTTTCCTGCCTATGCCTCTGTAGCCATACACGGTTATCTTCTATTCCAGGAGTGTCTGTCGTCTGTAATAGCTGCACCAGTTGCGCTACAATCAGCTGAGTAGGCATTTCCCTTATGAACCCTGATTTTCAATGTTTAACAACTAATTCGAAATTGCATCAAGCTCAAACATGGCATGCACATTTGTAGACCAGATGTGTTTTTGTTTATCCTTTTATTTTTAAATGCCAAAAATGGCAGGGCTTAAAGAGTCTATCCAAGTAATATAACATTTATGATCAGCAAAGCAGATCTGCTGTCAGTGTGGGGATATGGTCACAGCACATTTGGAAGTGGGTCTTACTTAGCCTTTTGGTCATCATTTGTACCATTCTCCCCTAGCTAACCACTACTAGTACACAGCATGTACTGCAAGCCACATTTAATGATGGGGCTTAAGTACATCTATGACAAACTCCTGGCATTTGGCATGGAGGGAAATTGTGCTGATTTACTCTGCAGCTAGACAGGCAGGATTCTATTAATCCCTGTGTAGAAGTAAAAATAGTCTTTATATTTCTCTCTAAATCTGAGAAACCTAAGGAGTGAGATAGAGGAGCTCTCCAGAGAGAAATTCTGAGAAAGAGTTCAAATTCATAAGAGGGCATAAAAAGGAAAGAAAGAGAAGAAGAGGGGATGAATTAAAAACATTTTCATTTAAGTTTTTAATTTAAATGCATTTTGTCAGTTTTTCTGACCATCTGAGCTTAATGGTAAGAAGATGTATTTCAGCAACATCTTATCTCTAAGTTGGGGGATCAAAATGCACCAGAGGTCTACTGAAGGACCAGGATTTATCAGGCACATCCCTACTTCATCTGAAAGTTCTCGAGGCATTTATTTTCCCACATATGCTCATAAATGCCTATCCTGGGGCAATGAATGCTTAACTCCCACCTAACGCTCCATCACAATGCAAAGCACCAACTGCATTCCAACTCTGCTTAGAGAGTCCCTTTTTGCAAAATAGCCTGCTGGCTAGAGCATTCAGCTAGGACACAGGGTCCCTGTGCCACCATTCCCAAGGATACTCCATTCAACCTCTCTCCAGTAAACGCACTATGGCTCCTCCAACATAGCACTGAAGTTCTGAAATAGTTTCAAGTGGCTTCTTTGCACATGCCCCACCAATTAGAGAGACGTGTTTGAACCATTTCAGACTGTGGAAGGTACTGAGCCTGGGTGTCTCATTTCTCCGGCAAGCCCTCTGATCATTAATAGGAATCAAGGAAACCACCTCTCCCTGCATGACTGTTAAAAGAAAGGAGAGAGCTGGGATCAATCCTTTGAAGCGATAGTTATAAAAGACTGTCACCAGGAGAGGACTCTAGATTTGTGATCCCCAGTGGAGAAAGGCGTTTGCTCATAGCTTGGAATGAAGCCATGGTGCCAGAGAAGGAAAGGGGCCACATTCTCAAGTGTCACCTCCTACCTGCCGCAGCTCGACATGTTCAACATGATCAGGAAATTTAGGTCCTTATGAGTGGGGCAGGGAGTTGAGATGGTTTGGTTGTGCACAGAATTCAGATACATAGAAACTAGACGACATCTATAAATATATTATTGAAAATAAATAAATATTTACTAATTCAAGAAACAGCGTACTTTTTCATTAACAACATTTTCTGTGCTACCACTCTCTGCATTAGATATTTCATGCTTTGATCCAGATGATACAAATGTATATCATGACTGCAATATTACACCGGGCTATTTTTTCGTCCATTGAAAAGGTTGAATGTAACACATACCTCTGCCTCGCTACATTTCTCCATTTTCAGATCTCCTTGCCCCCAGAAGCCTTTCTCGGCAACTTCCTTTTGCTCTTTTTCCAGAGTCCTGCTATTTTCACAGTCACCCTCTGCCATTCCCGGCTCCAGCATGCCCTCCTCCACCTCCAGCCAAGGGCTGCAGGCCCAGGTGCTGACTTGGTTCTCATGAAGCAGACCCAGTGTAGGGTGTAAGCTGATAAGCATTGCTAGCAATCTCAGATCTGAGGCAGGACATGGATGTAATATGAAGAATGTTCCAAGAACAGTTTTTCCTGAATATTTGTCCTCAGCAAGGGGAAACATGAAAAGCACGTGATTAATCTCAAACATGTAGTCCTAATGACATCATGAAGGCTACTCATTGACACCAGAGTAAGTAAATAAACAGATCTTCACAGAATGAGAGTGTGTGTATGAACAAAATTACTTCCTCATCTCATTCTACAGGCATCCAGGACCCATCCTTGTTCCTGTGATGGCTTCTTCTCATGTCAGCTGTTCAACCAACCGGTTACTCTCCAGCTGGTCTGCTTAGGTCACTCTAAAAACTCTTGCCCTCTCCCTCCACACATGCCTGAGGTGCCAAGAGGGTCCTTTTTCACTTCCACATTGGTCAACTATTTCTAACATAAAACATGTTCTGAGGTATTATAAATAGTCCTTGAAAACAACCTGAAAACAGATGACGAAAATGCAGCAACCTGATTTGTTCATGTTAACTGAGATCAGACATAAGCAAGGGGCAGGTGAGCTTAGACTTCAGAGAGCCACTCTCTGTCCTCTATGCTTCATGCATTTGGATTCTTTAAATTTCATCTCTAGATTAGCCTTTTTCAACATAACCAGTATTAAGTCCTCAAAGACACACCACTGTGTGAAAATAAAACAAGTACAAATACTTTATTTTTCTTTTGGTGTCATTTTACCTTGTTTGTTCACATCACATTTTATATAACATATGCAATATATATTTCACATCAGTATGCAATTGTATAAGATATAATATAACGTGCATTAAAAGATACAGTACATATTAAGATATACGTATTAGGCTAGAGACAGTGAAATTGAGATGTGAAGTCTGCATGTCAGAATGGGAGCTACCAGTATCGTCCTTGAAAAAATCATATCCATAGTACGTTTCTGACTTCTGTAGTCAAAAAATGTTATTGTTGCTGTTAGGATGATGACTGTATTCCTTATTTACTCAGCAATTTTGCAAGTACCCAAAGACATATAGGTTACGAGATCTATGGCCCATAGATTAGGAACAAGCATCTGTTTTGCATCAAAAAGAGGTGCATGATGTATTGAAGCAGTGGGCTTTGGAAAACCTGAACTAAGATCCTAGAAAAGAAGCCCTCAATGACTTGAGAAATAAACCTGGCCCAGGAAGAGTGTGAGTCTCATCACTGGGTGATCCACTAGGGAAAGGGAAGACTTGATCTAGCTTCTGCTTCCTTCTTAACAATTTTATACACATTGAGACCCAATATCTTCTTCATGCATGTCCTCAGAGGCTAGAATTTATTTAAAAGACTGGGGGGATGTAAGCCAACAAGGGGTAGGAAGCATAAACTCACTCCTGAAGTGTTTTCTGGTACCTGAATAACTAGCCTTAGTGCTCCATAAATAAATATCAGGAGTTGAGCTGTGTCTCTTGCTTCAAGAGTCATAGCGTGGCACCTATCCTGTGTTCAGGAGGTAACACAACTAGGATCCCTTGCTCATTGCTTTAATCAAGCCCACAACAGAGCACTGTAGGACTTTGGGTTGGAAGCTATCATACTTTTCATACCATTAGAAGTATTATTGAGATTAAGATACACAACAGTAATGGGAAAAAAATACACAAAAAGAAAAAGCATAAACAATAAGTGACAGTGAAATATGGGCATCCAGAAAATAGGACTTACTGTGAAGTCTGTGAGATTACTGACCTATTGCTTGCATGTGACTTCACAGCTGTGTAATATAATGTGGGGTGCTTAGGGAAGGAGTGTGGAGATGTATAGGAACAAAATCTCCTCAGTGTTATTCATCACTAAATATATAAAACAGGGGAGTCGGGGAAAGAAAGAGTGTGGAAATCAGGAAAAGCAAAGAAAGTGAGAGCAAACTAAAATAGCTGAGACAGAAGAACTGCAAAAGGCCTGATATAATAAAAGATGGATGGAGAAATGGCTTATGCTGATGCCTGGCTTAAATCTTCCCCTCTCACCATGCTGGTTGTTGTAAATCCCATCCCTGGAGCCTAACTGCATCATTTAGTGTATAAGGAATATCGATGCCTATTACCATGAATTCTGTTCCTTCAGCCAGTTCCTGACTTCTGGCTGTTGCACAGCTAAGCACTGCACTTTGTCAGGTAGCCAGAGATCCTCCTAATACAGAGAAAAAACTGTGTCACAAACCACACAAGTGTTGAGAAATGATCAGCATTGTTGGAAACTGTAGGACATTTCCTGCAATGAAAAATAAAATCTATATTTATATCCAGATCATATAAAGCGAGTAGTTTCTGCCTTTTTGACTGACTTTGTAAACAGAATTTAATTCTCAGCTATATATATATATATAAAGATTTTCATCAGTAAATAAATAAATTTTGAAGTTGTTGCATAGTCTACTGAGAAAATTGTAACATTTATTTTGGAAAATCAGGATATGAATTGAAGAACAACGTGAAATTTGTCCAAAAAGGATGCATGCGGGTTCTCAGTCACAATGTGGTAAATGAGCCAGCGTGAGTGCTAATTTCTTTACCAGCTATCAAGCATTCTCTTAGCTAATTTTCAAAAGCCTTTTCAAAACACAAAACTATCATAAAAGTCCAAATTTCCAGGCTGCACTAACATCGTTTCCTTGAAAATTGCATTATTTATTCATGTTTATCTGTTTACAATAAATTAGAAAAAAAAAAAAATGTGCAGCCATAACATATTTCAGAGAATGTAACCATTTGTTCTTGATGAGAAAACATTGTTTTCTTTGGGATTTGTTTGAGCAAAAAGTCAGCAATAAGAATACTTAACATAGTAAAATCCTTTATTTTTCAGTTCCATGGGTGGTTTAAAATCATTTTAGACAAATAGGTTAAGGATTTAGGCAAATAAAATATTACTTTGATGTACTCACCTTCAAGTCTCTCTATACCAGCTTATGCAATGCCACACTTTCCCACCACTTCTTTGGATTATACTGCAAAATTGATATTGTTCAAATACACAAAAAGCATAAATGACTTCAATGAAAATATAATTCTTGCTGTGTCAGAGACTACTACATACTCCCTAAATGAATATAGACCATTTGGGACTAGAACTGAAGAAGAATAAAGCTGATATTAAAACAAACAACAACAACAGAACAACTCCTGCAAATTAACTATTAATGTCCATACTATCCTGTGTAAAAAGTCACCTACAACACCTTTGGTTTTGAGGAGTGATAATGACTGCCGTATGGTCACTGGAAGTTGTATCACTGTCTCCAGGTTTCAGCACTGTTCTCCTGAATGGACTAATAGATGTGGAAATGCAAAGTCCAGTGTCCTTTAAAGGTAACAGAAAAACCTTCAGTAACTAATTATGATTACATCTGTGTGTGTAAAATAAATAGGACCAAGACCCAGTTTTCCCAGGTTCTACAAAATTATTCAACTGGCTTCCATAGCAAACTTACCTAAACTTGGACCTCATACCTAATTCTCCCAGAAAAGGTTGTTTATCTTTTCAGTTTAATTTCATTCAGGTGAGAATATGCTTATTTTCTGGGGATATCAACCTGGATTTCATCCTTTTGGTTTCAGCTGGGTGCATAGGTTCTCAGCTGATATCCCGTGGGCACTGTAGCAGATAAGCTTAGCGCTGAGATCAACGATGAGAAAATTCATACCGAGTATTACAGGATAACAAAAGGAAGAAGCTGTCAGATTTCTTAATATGGCTCTTTGTGTCAGAAATATGATTCAAAGGGTGATGTATGTCCAGTCCAGACACTCAGGGAGTGTATCTGCACACTGCCCTGTGTATCCAGTTAGAGAAAGCTCACTTACGAAGTACATTTCTCTTCCACAATATATGTGAGGGCCAAGATGGAGGCAATGAAATATTCACAGAAATGCAGACAACTCATGAAAAGTCCATTTTTTAAATCCTACCACCCGTTTTGAAAAGGAGCTAGAAATGTAAACCATGCTATTGTGTGACTCTTGCACAAATTAGCTCTCTGAGAATCCAAAATAGAACAGATTTATGCTAACAACAGGCTGAGGGAGATTACTTGCAAACAACAAAGGCAGCCTGGCCAGCAGTTTAGGCCTTCTCTTGTTAAGAAAATTTTCCCATCTGTAACTAAATCAATTAGTTATACCAGTGCAAAACCCTGGTAGAGACATGCTGCACCAGCATGAATTGGGGCTTAAAGCCATTTAGGTTAATTCAATAAATCCTTGTCAGCATTGCTTTGAAGCAAAGGATACCATGGAAGCAAGAGTTTATCTGGGGTAAAGGGACTGACTGACATGTAGGTAGGTATCGAGCTGTCATTCTTCTGGTTATGAGCATGTGCAGCTGGGAGAATATATGTGGCAGGTCTGATTTGGATCTCATCTCAAGCCTGTGTAATGAGGAATGACGCTCTTTCCCTTGCAGCCCCTTCTATTCAATAACTGATCTTAAACTAATTTTCAAACTCTTTAATCTTGAGATGCAACATGACAATTATAAATGCTGACCCTTAACATACTATCCCTTCTGGAATAAGACCAGACTGTCATCTTTCTCTCCATCTCTCTCTTCTCAGCCCTCCCATTTTCTGTGTGGCAGCCCAGCGAAGCCTACCACTTTCTTCCTTGTCAGAAGCACTGGTGTCTGCGGGAAGGCACAACACAACCCTCAGAATTGCTGCATGAGGTGGGTTCTTCCTCACTAATAACTTGCTGGTTCAGAGATGTGCTCTGGGGAGGTCATCAGTGGTGTTACAAGACGAAAGAGCAGCTACAACAGAGGAGCGCTGCCGTCTCCCCCTCATTGATGCCGACACTGGTCACTGGCTGGGGCTCGAGGAAGACAGCGGGACGTCAGAGACGATGCAAGAGGGCTCATCTTCTCTCTGTAAGCTCTTTTGTGCTGCCTTGCTGGCTGTAAAAGTGGGTTTGTTTAAATTGACAGCTTTTCTATAAGCTCTAAGTGCCTGCCATTGTAGGGCAAAAAGAATTATAAAAATCATAGAATGCAGGAAATTACTGTGTCATTATTTACTGATGTCACCTATAAGCAGCCTTATATTAAACACTTCAGCTGGTTCTCACAGAATCAATTCTTGTTCCCTGGGCTTCAAAAAACAGAATGTCCACAGGAAAATATGTGTATTTGAAAACAAAATGCAGTACCGAACTTTGAATTTTATCACAAAAAAAGAAAAAAGAAAAAGCTCATCAGGTACTTGTTACAGAGCAGTCCTCTGTCCTCTGCATACTGACTACATCTGATGCTTTCTACTGCCTGGGGATTCAGGGCTGGAAGCCTCCTGAGACACAGTTCATGTCCCTGCTATGACAGGCGCCATATCAAATATTTTTTCTTAACAAATCAATCTCCAGTCTGACACGAATAGATTTCTGTCCCACTAGGCAGATAGTTCTGGACCAGAGCTCACCCATTTGCAGATTAGAAACCAGATGTTAATTTGCAGGTCAAAATATACCTGTGTTAAATAAATTCTGCTTTAGATCTACTTGTCATGGTAACATTTTTCAACAGTTTGCAAGTTTTGATTCTTTCCCCTGTTTGCATCTGTTTCCCCTCCTTGGACCCCATATATTTATGGCAATCATGTCCTTTCAAATACTTTATTTTACTAAGCAAAACTAGCCAGGATGTTTTTATGTCCTTTAGTAAGATAAGCTCCCCGTGCTCCAAAATCTGCCTCATAGTCCACCCATGCACCTCCTTCACACTGCATTATTTTTTTTGCACATGTCTGACCAGGACTGCACACAAGTCTTCCCCATGACGCAACCCCTCACAGGCGCTGGTGCTTCATCACAGCTTTTGGAATTAATTCACCTGAAACAGCTTCCAACTTTTTTTCACATCGTCTAATTTACAAAGTGATCCCATTGCACTGGCACAAGTGAGGAGACTGTAATCTGTGGCATGAGGACAGCAATGAGTGCCTTGTGAGGTGTGGGAAGAAAGGCACAGAAAGTGTCTTCACTGCCAAACAAAACACAGAAGGAATTTCATTTTCCTGCTCACCTGTGATCAGATAGTAGCCTCAAGTCTTTTCCTTCTCTTCAGCTGTTTCAAACATACAGGCTGCTAGTTCTTGGCAGAAATTCTTGCTGGCCTGAGACTGTGTGACCTTGAACTTTGTGCTATTAAGTTTCATCCGTTTCTTTTTACTTCTATCCTCAGTGATCCAGCTGTTCCTGTGTGATATTTTGATCCTCCTCTGCAAAGGCAATGCCACCCAGCTTTGTGTCACTAGCATAATTTATCAGTTCACTCCCACTTTTGATCCTCAGATTAGAAGTAAAATTACTAAATAAGTACAGAACCTTTCTTCAGCCACTGCAAAGCTCCAAAAGTAGTCTCAGTCCTCTCTATCACTTCCATCTTGAACAATCACCAGGGTCATGTCCACTTCAGCCAACTTTTGTCCACCTTATGCAATTCACCTACTTTCCCTAGTTCAACTGGTTATTAATCAGTGAGGGTGAGAGAAAAAAAAAAAAATGTGTTGGATAGACACCAGCTGTTAGATCAATCTTGATAATACATCATTTTTGAACAACTTTTAAAGTAAAAAATAATTAAAAATAAGAAAATAAATATAAAGGTTTATATCATTATATCTTTACTTAAAAAGTTAAGATTAAATCAGCCATGACCGATTGCACCTTATTCATTTGACACTACTCTTAAGTGAAGAAATTTATTTTTTTTTTTTTTTCAAAAATAAATACAATGAATATCATTTGCCTGGACTTCAGAAAAAGGCTTGATACAGTGTCACACAGCTAGTAAAGACTCGTTAGCATTTGCAATGTAGGCAGGGAGAGGGAGGAGGGAGTTAGCATAACTTCATACCAGTTAAAAATAACTGTAGAGACTAAGACTGACTGCTTGGTTGAGTGATGCCATTTACCACAGCTTTAAATTACTGGGGAATTGTTTAAGCATTAGTTAACTGACTGCCATGAATCCCATGATGGATCTCTTAAGTCAGAGTTAAGTAATGGTTTACCATAGCTTGGTTAATGGTTATACAAGCTGTTCGTGTTTGATTAGTTTTTTTTCTTTTTTCTTTCCATTACTGTAATTGTATGATAATTAACTTAACTCCTCTAATTGTCCTTTTTTTTTTTTTTTTTGAAAATGTACATAATTTGCAATTTTAGGATTAGCAATTTTTTTTTTTTTCCTGGGAAAATCTCTTAAATTACATGGCATTCCACCATGTCAATCAATTAGCTGTTTCTGCAGAACTTATATTCCTCAATTTTCAGCCCAGAATAATGGGTACTTAAACTTTTCCACTGGTAGAAAGTACAACAGAATAGAGAGACAGTGCTTGATTGATTGGAATTGCCAAGCAGCAGTGAACATTTAATGCAATATAGCAATGAATGTTAACTTAAAAGAGAGGAATATAACTCCTTGAAAGAAAATCATATTTACTGAGACATTAAGCATAAAAAAGACTGTGTGACAGAACTGGAAATACTGATAAATGCAAAAATAAACAAATATTTCAAAGTAAAATGTAGGGCATTATCTATGGTATCAATTCCCTTTGGTATTTTGGTAACATTTTGTACTGTCAAACACATATTGTACATTCCAGACATTCAGTCACACTAAGTGTATCTCACTCTGCACTTTAATCATTCTTCTTAGGAAGAGACAGAACATGAAACTTCACTGAGCAGTATGATCTCAGAGACAGAACAGTAGTCTCCAGGTGAATAAACCAGCCGAAATCACAAACTAGCAGAGAAATGCTCTACTGGAGGAATTCATGCATAAACTCCATTTGTCCCTTGGAAATAAAGGGGTCAAAAAAAGGAAGAATAGGTCGTATCCAGTTTACTCAACATATATCCTTATGAGCTAACACTGAGATGTACTTAAGAACTGAAATCTAAAAACATGGTCTTATGACAAACTCAAAGAAACATAATCAGAATTAGTGAAGCTTTCATGCCTTACTCTTTTGTTTCCTATGTTGATATGTTTCTGTTTGGGGTAAAAATCCTGTTTATACCATAATCCTAGGAATTTGTCATCCAGAAAGTTAGGTAAAGTTCTGGACAACCATGGCTGATAAAATGAAGGCATATAACAAAACATGCAGGAAAGGGTGACTGGCATCATCAAGGAAGAGGGAGAAGACTGGGAGAGTTCATTCTCTTCAGCTTGCCAAAGGCAGTGCTTTATTTTGTGGCAAAGCAATGGCAAATAATATAAAATCATATGGAGTTATTAATGAAAAATATAAATGAAGCTTTAAACATATGCATTCATAAACGGATGCATCAATCCATCAAGAAATGTGTTAAAGACTTTAAGCAGTCTCTTTTATTCCATGAAGAGCAGTTTCACCTGCTGCTAGTAGGAGTCAAATTTACTACCATGGGAAAGCATAAAGAGCAAGGCTGTGAGCAGAGGCCGATATTCATATCCATTTAGGGATTTTTAGTGCAAAAATCAGATAAAAAATATGAATAAATGCAAATTTCACCTGGTGTGCATTTATCCAGGGGTGAAATTTCATGCTTAAGACCCCTCCTCTTCTGCTCACTAAAAATACATGAAGCTTTAGTCTGGCAGATCTAACATGCTTCTCCAACTCAAGGATTTGAGCAGACATTGGGGTTTTTTTATAACAAGCTGCCTGCAAGTGATCATAGCATATGATGCTAAACTGCACGGGCCCAGGAGCAGCACCACCAGCTGTATCATCCGTGCACGATGTGTTGCTAATCCCGACTGCCCCAGCGCTCCTCTGAGAGGCAGAGCTAGCAAGCCACTTCCGCAAACAGGCTATGAGCTTGAACAAGAATACACGAGCAAGAAAATATTTCAAATTCTTGTTACATAAGGATCGCTGAGCCCCTGTTCTGAACGGGTATGTTGGAGATATGGCCTTCACAATACTGCAGATTACACAGGGTGCAGCTCATTGAAATAGGGTGAGATGATCTCACAGTTCACTACCAGCAGGCCCCTTCTTCTGTTTCAGTGCTCCTGGTTGTGTGTTCCCCCACCACTCACCATCAGAGCTTGTCTGAACTGACTCAGCTCACTGGCTCAAAAGAAAACTAAGTCAGCAAAAATGTAGGTAGCTGCTTGTTTAGGCAGTAGATAAATCAGCCCAGTAGAAGGGCCAAAAGATGTCTGAAATAATGCAAGGAAGAGGGCAGAATGGAGGCAGATGGGTACAGGAGAGGGAAAAGGAGACACAAGAAGAAAGGGGAGAGCTCCTTTGCAGCACCAAGCTGTTAGGCTCTGTCTGTAAGTATCACTTGCAAAGCATGCTATTGATTTACCTTAGACTATTAACTTCAGTATTGAAAGAAATGCCTGTTTTCTCTGAAAATCTACTGTAATAGGAGGTGGAATTCAAAAAATCTTTTGGTCCTTGGTTAAATTTTCAGGATTATTTTAAAACAAACTATAAATTCTGCACATATAAAGAGCTCTGGACTTCAAACTCAGCAGATCTGAAAGCTGGACAGCTGCAATACAGTTCATTGCCGTATACTACCAAGGGAGAAACAAATTCCACTTCTAGTTCACCTTGTGCAAGAAATGAAGTCATTACAAAGATGAAAGAATTGGTCTTTACTAAAAATAGTATGTAAATGAGGCCATAGTTTCTACAAGCTTATCTTTTCTTTTCACACTCATAGCCATGGTCAGCAACAAACACTTTGCCTGAAAATAGACATGGCATAGATGCAACTGACATTTACGTTCTCTGCACATGACAGGAGAAAACAAACAGACAAACAAAAAAACCACAACTGAATGAAAAGATGCACAATGTAAAATAAAAATTACATGCAAAATGGTTTAAATGGAAGATAAAACATCTGCAGATACAGATAGTCTCTTACTTTGCAGAGCAAGGTCAGAATAAACATTCTGAAGACAAAAAATTCTTTCAGCCATGACAAGGAATTCCCTGGCCTCTAGTGTTTTGTGTCAAAATGCTCATGATAAATGTCTACATGGTATCTTATGCTCTTTCTTCTCCCCTTTTACTTGAGGAGGAATAGCCAGAAACATGGAGTTTTGCAACTTCAGCATATTTTAGCTTATGATTGTCCATGTTTTAAAAATGATTGAGAAAATAAAGCATATTTTTAGAGGAAATTAGTGTTAGGATAAAGAATAATTGTATTTAACTTCATCTTGATTATATAAATTAGAATGGTCTTGTTACAAACATCTACTAATAAAACTGGGTTTGGCATAGAAATATTGACATACGGTTGTCTATAGCTCTGGTAGCAGCACCATTATAACAAGAGACTAGGACACAATGCAAAAATGAAAAAGAGCATTCAGCATAGAGAAATTCTGTTGTGTTGGTTGGCTGCTGAATAGCTGCTTCAGAGATTGACAGAACAAGATGGGGCTTTTTAATGGGACAAAGACTTAATTCAATAGAGAAGCAATACAATACAAAAATGGAATTCTATTCATTTTCAAGCAAGCTATTAAGTGGGTGAAAAATGATTCTTTTTTACTTTAATTTACAGCTTTACACAGAAATTTTGATTTTGCAGTGTTTATGCAATTTGCTACCATAATCTACTTCTTCTTTGAGATTCAGAATTTTGCCCACTTCATTTAGAGAGCAAACAAACTGACTGAAATGGCGCTCTATTTTCTGCACTAGCTTTATTTATTCTCCTCCATTATTCTTCCTGAGCTCAGTTGAGTCAAGAAATGAGTCATGGTTGTGTCATATGGCTCAGCTACTTCTGAGCTACCTCATTTCCAGAAAGAAACACAAACTGCCCTTGACGTTCATGAACCAAAGGGAATAGTGAAATATGGAGAAACCATCTATCCCACCATTTCACTGGGAACACCTCCTGAAAAAGCAGTATATGCCTACGCTGAAGAACTTTAGTTTTCTCCAGGGTTTCCTTTTTCTCATGGGACTTTCTTTTAAATCTGTGTTCAGATATCTTGGATCATTTCTTCCAATACTTTATCCATTTCCATTCTCTGAATTCTGACTAATTATTTATAGCAGATTCTATATATGCTAACAAAAACATTGAATTTTGTCCCAATAACAACAGCAAAGTCAGACCTTCAGCAAAGCAAACCACTCTAAATTCATTCCGTTCAATTGTCACCAGTGCCGATACATATAACGCTGAGCTAGATTAGGAGAAGGGATTGAATAAGTAGGAGGAAGAAATATACAGGAAATCATGTATTTCTAGGACTGGAAAGTAGGCAATTTTCATTTTCAGTGAAAGCATTAGGACAGAAATGGATATTATCACTGGAATAAACTTAGTATATAGACCCTTGCAAGGTTTCAGGTCTTTGTGAGACAGATCTGCATGATCAAATAGAGGACCTCAGTGATTTTCCAGGTGTAAACTTATGCCCTTCACACTTACATTCAAGCTTACATCATTATCAAAAGAGATAAAGCAGCTGCAAAGGAAACAGGATTAACCATGAAAGTCATTAGATTTTAAATTACTGAAGAAAATAAACATCCTGCACAGTCACCCAGAATATCTGCCTTTTCTTTATAAACTGTTAACACAGAAAACTTATCAGTAATTTTAATACTTTTCTCCATCATGCCTGGAGTAAATACTAAATACAAATCCTATGCCTATAGCTCTGATTCAGACACTCATGCATATATATGCACAGATGTCACCATGTCATTGCATTCAGTCTGGAGGAGAAGCCTGGGAGCCTGTTCCAGGGGAAAAAGGAGGTATTTCAGGTTGCCCTGGAACTTAACGGAGCAGCAGTCACCAGCCACCCTTGCAGTGGTACATTTCTCACCATGAGTCTTACCTCACCACCAGTCCCCCACTGTATGACATGAGTCATGAAGACGCACATCCAATACATGACTGTCCTGCACCCACACATTGAATAGCCTGATACATCTGGGTTCATCATTTGCATTACCTGATAGGCAGCCTCATGTCCCACGATTCAAATTAAGAGGTATAAAAGAAGCACAAGTGAGAGTCCAGCATATTCCTATGTGTCCAGATAGCATATGAGGATGCTCTCTGGTTTCTGATTTCAGGTGAGTCAGTCTTTTTCTGCATGGACGTTCCCTGAACTCAGGAGCATAACATTCATTCTTTTGCAGCCACTCCTGTATTAGTAAAATGTTACTATATTTCCACTTTTATTTCTGTCCCCTGTGGACTTTCAGTTCCCTGTAAGCATATGAAAACATTAAGAATGATAAAGCTTAGTTCTTATATATCATTTTCCATGTTTAAGCATAGAAACTAATGATGCTCTAAGTCCCTACAACAGCTCTTTTTAGAGAGTATTAAGGCAAGAACACCTTATTGGAGAACCAAGAAGGTGTGAAATGACATTTAGTTAAGAGACTGTATTGTAGATTAAAGAGTCATAAAATGCCAGTTTCCAGCTAAAAGCAGAACCTAAACCAAAATCCCAAGTTTTGGGGGAGCAAACAGCACTAATTTGATATGGATAAGTGTAACTATAAAATCAATCTACTGGGTACTTTTAGTAATAGTACAGTTAACTCACTAGTTGGAATATAGCAGAAGACACACAAAAGACCCAACATTTATATTGTGGACTTTGCTCAGAAATAAACTCAAACATTTTGTATGAAGACTATCCAGTCACTTCACGGGATTCCACCAAGCAGCTGTGACCTGAAAGTTGGATCTCTGCGCTTTTAAGCTCTCCTTTGCACCAGGGTTGCCTCCACCCATCATTTCCAGTTCTGCTTCATTTAGTACTCTTGTTAAATACAACATCATGCGTTTCTTGTTTAACCCATAAATAGGAAACCGAGGAAACTTTAAAAACATCCATTTCCAGGCCTCCACTCTTGAGGGCAATTTTACTAGCAGTCTTGCTATTCAAGCAAATAGACATGACTCATTAAGTGTTCTTTTTTTATTTTATTTCACACAAAGAGATCTACATGAAACATCTCCATTTCCATTTTCTTCCCAGTATCCAGAAAAATGGCACCAACTTTTTGAGTTCCAGGTCCCCCCTGCTCAGCTGCATTACCCAGCACAAAATCTATTCCTGTGTGTCTGTCTGCTTGGCAAACTTTTCTTTACTTAGCCCTGTATTTACACATTTCTTCATCTTTTTGTTTTCTTCCAGGGGCTTTCCAGTCCTTAAAACTCCAGGTTTTCATCCACAGACAAGCTAGAGAAAGTTTATTTTCCCATGATTAAGTCATTCCATAATTTTGGTTGGAGAAGACTAACTGTTCTTAATGACCCTTTTATTCAGACCCAGTATTCTGCCTCTCAAGGCTAAGGAGTATTTAAAGCAGCAGCATAAACGTGCAGTGAGTCCACAGACCTGAGCAGAATTCCTAAATGGTGCGCAAACAAATTCCTAAATGAACATAGCATTATTAATCAGAATGGTCATTCAGAAACCTGAACTGTTCTGCAGTCCTAGACATTCAATTGTTTTCTCTCACTGGATTTCTGTTCATTGACAACAATGATGATTAATGACAGCCTGGCCAATAGTGTATTTACACTCCAGAAAACGAAGTGCTACAGCATTTAGCAAAACAGAACAAAACAAAAACATGGACATATGGGTTGTTAAAATGGTATTTTATTCAACAATACTGAAACTTTAACAAGAAGTGCATCCTCTGATTGTAATGGATAGTCAGATGGTTGAAACAATTAATCTGGGTTTCCTGTATAAAAATGAAAGAGCTTGGTGCAGCAGAAATCATTAGGATTTAAAATAAGTAGAACCTTCTCTGTTCCAGAATTCAAAGGATGAAGGTTTTTCATGCTGCTAAAATAGCATGGGTTGTTAATACCTCTAAAGATAGTCATCAGCCTTCCCACTACCTTCTGAGCTAAAACATGCATTTCCCGTTTAGTTTGAGACAAAGTTCCATGAGTTTCTATTTTTCTGGTAACTTAAGATAACTCTTTTGGAACTCAATTTAATTTTGACATCCTATTCATCTTCCTGCTTATTTCCCATCACTGACCCTGATCTTATTAAAAAACCTCTGAGAATGTCAGCAACTGCAGGTTTTTTTTATTTTTGACAAGTTACTCTGGAATGTGTTTAATGCCTTAAAATTGTCATTGATTGAAACTAGCAATTCTAAATGAGCAATTGAAAACTAATTTCCCTCTTTTTTTTTTTTTTTTTTCCTATTTCTCTCCAGCCGCATGTTTGGCACTCCTAGGCTGATTTCAAGATGGACAGACCAATGGCCATTAAGAACATACCTTTCTTCATCCTTGCACCTGATTCAGCTTCTTTTAGGTTATAAAATCAAAGGATTCCTTATAAACTACATGGGGGTAACTGGGAAAAATGAAAAAAATGATCATTGCTTCTGTTGTACTGAATATGTTTGTGTAATACACAAACATATAGACGTTTTTGTGTGTGTTCTGTATATATAATGTATGATTTAAAGTCTAGTAAAGGGTGTTAGGACAGACGGAGCTGGATGGATGTATCAGATATATCTAGACAGTGCTATTTCCCTTGGCAAGGTCATCCACATTCTAGTGATCTGCAGCTTGAACTTGTCCTGAGTATCCTCATTGTAATAATTCTGAATTATTTTTTTTACATGAATTTTCCCAGTTGCTTTCTGAACGCATGTAATATTTGGCATCTACTACACTGACCTCCCATAACAATCAAGTGCACAGTTTAACTCTTCACAGTGTACTTAAATTCCTCCTCTTTTTGTGTTTGAGACATCTTACAGTTAGATTTTATGTTCTTCTGATGTTATAAGACTCAGTGAATAATAACTTTCTATCTGTCTCTTCTTTCTGCTCATGTTTTCATCATGTGCCTCACATCTATCTGTTATGTTTTTTCCAAGCTGAAGTATTCTTCTCTAGTTAGTTGTCTTTCATACAGAAGCTGGTCCTCTGATCATCCTTCCTCTTTCCAGCCTATTTTAATGTTACAATATACTTTTCAAGACTGAAGAGATAGAACCGTCTGTGTTATTGAAGTTATGGTCAGAATAGGTTTAAATAATCATGTAGTGAAGTTTGCTGCTGCTGTCATCATCCTAGTGCTCCCTACCATTCATCTTATTTGCTTGACTCATCTTATTTGCTTGACCAGTACAGAGTGTTGAGCTAACATTATGAATATGATGTGTAGATCTTTTTTCTAAACACATGTCAAATTGCATTTATCAACCTGAAATATATCTGCCTTTTTATTGCTTCATACAATCCATTGGCAATACTCTAGACATTTTGGGCTTACTTAAGTTGAATAGCTTAGCATCCTCAGCAAATTCAAATTCTAGACCTTTTATGCATATCCTGCACTTCAGAAACCCTATTTTCTTTTTTTTTTTTTTTTTTTTTTTTTTTTTTTTTTTTCTATGTTCACCTGTGAACTCCCCTTGTTTCTTATTTTTCTGTGTTTCTCAGTCTCTGGAAGGACTTATGAAAGGCCTGTGCATATAAAGATAGATAGTTTCAGGAAAGTTGAAGCTCACCTGGAGCTGCTGTTTACAGGAAACAACTACAGTAACAAGAAAAGTTCCTGCTGACTTAGCAGTTTAAATGGTAAAAGGCTAAATAAGAAAAAAAAAAAAAGTTTCACTTTCTGAAATATTTTGGATTTAGACTTTGTTGTTCAATCAAGGTTTCTGAATATAGGTACATCACAGACACTGTCAGACTTGCTTATTGATAACAACATTTTGAACTCGATCTTCTAGTAGTAAAGAGCTGCTTTTCTCCTCTGGGACTCCTGGCTATCTGCTCCATTAAACAATCATTCATTACACCAAAAAAAAACTTAACCTTGGCATCATATTGCGTCTGAGACATCTTAATTTGCATCTTAATTTGCAACTGAAGTATCCTATCATGGTAGAGTCTTTGATCTTACTGTGTGTCACCATGAGGCATTAGAACTAATCTGAATGGGTGGCTGACAGCAACAGGCAACTCTGTCATTTCAGTTTGTAGGTATAGAATTACCATCTGTACAGAATCCTTGGTATCTGTTGATATACTTAAATCATTCATAAAATTTAATACTCAGAATACTATTACATGTTGCACCATTACTTCCCCTCCGGGAAATGCTTTATCTTCCCAGAGTTTGTTCTCTGGTGTTGCATCTGACTGATTATCTTTCTTCCATCGAGTCTATTATACACCAAATCCTCGTTTAAATCCACTTACTCTTGTTTTCCTAACTTATTTTTTTTAGACTTCCAAAATTTCTAAAGCAGTACCAGTACTTAATCTAGTTGCCACTTTTCTGTGTTCTTCCTAAATAGGAACTATTTTGCTCACTCTAAACTTCCTTATGTTTTGTCAGCTTCTATTCTATCTTTTATAGTACA
Source organism: Aythya ferina (assembly GCF_964211825.1). Classification (NCBI taxonomy): domain Eukaryota; kingdom Metazoa; phylum Chordata; class Aves; order Anseriformes; family Anatidae; genus Aythya; species Aythya ferina. The sequence goes on from NC_140300.1 coordinate 18,545,534, forward strand.
GCATCTCTAAGATTTCAGCTGAAAGGATATATCATCCCAAAACTTATGATCTTCTACAGATTTTAGCATTCCTTTAGTCTTTATTTTAAAAAACTTCTTCTAATTTTAAATGCTATTTGCCTGCTTCCATTTTGTTTTTAATAATGTCATTGTTGCTTCCAAAATCCTAGTTATTCAGTGGATATGTGCAGAATGACAGTATCAGTTACTAAAGGTGAGCCCATATGCTAAAACGCTTCCCAATTAGAAAATAAGCAACAGTTAACTTAAAAAACAGCTGCTGAGGAGCTGCCATGTCGTTTCTGTTTTCCCTCATGCAAAGAGTCATATGTTGCAAAAAGGAGGCTGCGGAGAAGAAATTTTCAAAATAGTGGAGAAAAAGAAAAAAAAAAAAAAAAAAAGGAAAAAAATAAAGTAAATAGGTAATAAATACTGGTAAAATGCAAACAAGCTCCTTTTAAATAGTAAAAAGCTTTCAAATTTAATTTCTTTTTCTTAGATATCTGTGAAGAGGGAGAGTGTTTCATCTGAAATGCTTAGAGAAATGTGATCTGGAATATTGCAGTTTTCTGGTTCTCTTGCCTTACAGGAACCGAACTGAAGAAAAGACATGACTATATCATTCCTGAACTTCAATAAAGGTTTGATTCTATTTTGCTTCTTACAAAGTGCAGGAAGCGTTTTTGTCTGGACTGTGTTTTTGTTGTTGTTGTTGTTTTGCTTTCTATTCCAGATATCCACCTTTGAACAGAATATTTCAGATCTGCATGAATTCCTACATTCTCTTCATAATTTGTACAGACTTTTCTTGTCGTATTAGGCAGCAAATGCAAAGCATCAGAGAGAAGATCTTATTAGAAGCTAAACTTTAAACCTTTGTAAATAGTTAACTGCAGAGCTGTGTGTATTATTTTGACAGATACATGAACTGTGCCTCAAAGCCACAGTTTCTTGAAAAGTAGCAACATAAATCCATCTATCTGCCTACTTCCCATATTATTTACAGCTTAATACAATAGCCAGATGCATTCTGTGAGGTTGGACCATGCTGTAGGCAAGGTTTATTACTACAGACATAGCACACAGCCATAGCCTAAGCTATCTTTCAGCTAGGGAAGCTTCAGCAGAAAATACATGTGCGGGTTTCAAGAAAACAGAGAATCTGGGGATGTATTTTGGCAGTAAGCTGGCATTGATGCAACTAGACTGCAGCTAGATTGCTAGACAGACTCTGCAGTTAAAGCTAGACTGGATGGGTCATATCTTAGTGTCAGTGCAGAAAAGTACTAAGAAATTAATGAAAAATATGGAGAAAGAAACATTAACTTGTCTGGTACCTCTTCATCTACGGTCCTCTCCTCTCCTCTCCTCTCCTCTCCTCTCCTTTCTTTTTTTCTTTTCTTTTCTTTTCTTTTCTTACTGGAGGTGCATTGATTTTCAGAAACAGCTAAGGACTGACTTGTAGCCCACTAATGACATCTGCCAACAAGCACTGGCAAAAATGACTTGTATGGACCATTGGCTAAATAACAGTGTGCTAATGGCGTGCTCATTGAATCAGGAATTAGCCCAAGGTCTGTAGCTTCATTTTTAGACAACACTTCCCATTCTTTATGTTTATTTTCATATATATCTTCTTCAAAGCTGGTAAAGGCAGCTTTTGCAGCTATTTTATTTCCCAATTTTCCTATTGGAAAGAACCTTTCAGCATGGGCAACAGATATCTATGTCCTTAGAGTGACACATAGCACCAGAAGCTTCCTCAGTAATGGCACAAGATACTAAAAGAAAACCATTCTCAAAGAGAAAGATACCGTAACACTAAGTATAAGAAAGGAGGGGCTGTGAAGACACATCACCTGAAATATATTAAATATTGTTATATGAATGAACATTAAGGAGAGAAGGAGGGGGGGGGGGGGGGGGGGAAGAACAGAAGTGCTTGGACCTTTCTTTTAAATATTTTGTATGTGAACAGATCAGTCCTCTGGTGTTTTGTTGTGGTCGTGGTGGTGGGTTTGTTTTTCTTTGGTTGGTTGGTTTGTTTCTTGTGAGTAAAGCCTAAAGGTGTTGCAGCTAAAAGAGTTGAATCATATGAAGATAATCAAGCACAAGCTTAGAAGAAAGCTGGAATACTGAGGAGCTCAAAGCAGCTAAAAATTACTTATTTAATAATAAAATCTTTTTTTTTTTTTTTTTAACTATTCACTTAAATGGAGTGATATTTTATGCAGTTAAATCGACTCTTTGTTGAGTGAATGCTTTAATAAAACAGAACCACCTGACTCCTGTGCTTCTTCCCAGGCTTGATGTATGCCATTACTGTCAGTTGAAATGCTAACATCAAGGACTTTAAAGGTGGATGGATGGCCAAGGCAGAGACCTCTCTAAGGATTGGTGACCTTTCCTCCAAGCCTTCTCTTTTCCAATATGACCAAGAGCACAGATAAGAGCATAATTCTGTTCTGTGCAAGAAAATTTTGTGAATCATATCTAAAGCAAGTCTGATACTATTTGAGAGTAGCTATATAGCCAGAATTTATATAACCAGATCCAAGGCTAAAATCCATGGATGGGAAAGTGAGCACACACAAAATTCCTCAAAGGTCATCTAAAATGCTATTATGTGAAGTGGATGAGTGATAGAAGCTAGCTGCTCTGATTTTCATGCATTTTTCCAAATATGAATATTTATCCCTAAATGTTCTATTCTAAGCCCATAAGGTCTCTTAGGTCATAAGTCATGACTTTACTTTTGGCAGGAGGGAGGAGAAAGGAATAAATAAATGCATGAAGTACATTATAGGAACTATTAAAAACATGTTTATAAACTCTAACTAATAATTTTTATTCTGAATGTTGGAAGTAAACACTTTTTAAAATGCCACTAAACCTGCCATTGCAGAACCTAATTCTGGTCTGAAGTCCTACCATTGGATTCCTGTTTAACACCATGAAATTACTCTAGAATTTACACCAGAGTGAGAGTGCAACTACCCCTTTATTCTTTATTCTTCCCCCTCCCTACAGGGACTGTTTCTTTTCTGATACTTCCATAATAAAGCAAATCAGTATGTCCATTTGCGTATGTATCATGGGTGATCTGTTTATCAAGAAATGAAAGCACATTTCCTTCCAATTTCTGTTTTTCTTGTGATTGATATTAATTAGGTTTTCTGCAAAGCATGGCTTATCTTGAACTGAACCCAAAGCAGATGAATATGTTGCTGTGCAGTAAGATTTTCTTTTCTTGAAATGAAGAATGGGATGAAGATGCTTATCTGAGATCAAACAGGCTTCAGGTAGAGTTTACATCAGCAGCACTTTGAAATTCATTGTCACAGTATAGTTGGTATCAATAAGGAATGAGAATGGTATACCCTGTATTGTGACTGCATTTATTAACTTATTTCCAGCAGCTAAAAAAGAAGAGCTGCTGTATACCCCCGATTGCAGTCTTTTCTTCCTAAGATGAAAGAGGCTGGTATAGTTCATAATGAAAATTATTGAAATCCCTGAGAAGAGCTAAAAAAGCCACTGTCAAAAATAAAAGCTTGCCAATTTCCTCTGAGGTCTAATGTTAGTACACAAAGTTGAACAAAAGTTTGCGGGGCAAGGTCTAGTTGCTCCCTCCAGCTGCTTGCCATGCCTGTATGTCACAGAGGAGTGCCATGTGAGGGTGTCCTGGCCAGCTGGAGCTGTGGAGGCGGCCCACTTGCACCAGCTCAGGTTCAGAAAGCAATGCAGCCCTGCCCATGCCACCTACTGTCCAGCTGCTGTGACCTGTTTCTCAAAGTGGAGCACCACACTGAGTCTTCCAGTGCTTGACAGAGCCTGTTTATACCTAATAATATAGTAAAGACTTGCTCTGATCCTTACATTTTAGGAAGTCTCTAGGTGCAAATGCTAAATCTCTCTTTTCCATAGTACTAGCCAATATCCTCTGCTGGTGTATTGTGAACGAGATCCAGTGACTCAATTTAATTCTATCTTTACACCACACTGATGTAGGCTCATTTTTTCCTTCGGCTTCCCTATAATCCTCTGCTTAGCAGCTCTGCAGCTCCCTTCGCCCCTCACTGAGCTCTCTGCAGCTCGCACAGCCCATCCAGCTATCGCCCTCTCCTTCCCATGCTACTGTGCAAACCTTGATATTCTCAAATCGCCTCTCTGCCACAGCTTCACCACTAAGGCACTCATTCCATTGGCAAAAGAGTTTACACTACTCTGTTTTGTACGAGTGTAGCTTATCCCAGTAGTGACATGTTTAAATCCCAGGACAGCTAAACCCTTCAATACTGTGGTCATGTATGACATGTAACTAGATAGATGCATTACCCAGCAAGCGTTTCTCCTGCTCCAGGATTCAGAGGGGAAAGCTTTTGCCAGCTTCCAGCATCATTTTTCTTTTCCTTCACATTTTTGTTTGTTTCCTTTCTCTTTTTAGCAGTGTCCATTTGTTCTTTGTAGCAGTGTTTTCACCATCATTCCACCAGTTATAGTAGTTACTTGTTCCCTAATAAAAGAGAAAATATGCAAATCAGGTCTGCCACCTGGTTTTTACTATAAGAGAACAAAGCTTTTCCTATCTCTTATTTTTCTTTTACTAGAAAAATCCTGAAATAAAGAAACTATATGATGGTTTGGATTTTTTTTCTGTTTGTTTGTTGTTTTTGCTTTGTTTTGCCACAGAGTCCCAGAAAGGGCCATCCCACTTTACAGCTTAGAGAAATGATTTAGTCTCCATGCTAAATCAGTCTCCAACTTCTAAGCAGAGACAGCCAATTGTGCCTAATTGTGTGTGGTAGTTCGGCGATATGGACTACTGTTCATTGGAGATTGAGCTGCTCATTTCAGTTAGGACCACAAAGTGAACTCAAACCAAGGTCCCAAAGAATAAAGCATGGTGTTTTATACATTAAGTCATTCCTCCTTTCTTACTTGGCCCGTGAAATGAATCAGGGAAAGATTATTTTCTGGGTAAATTGGTAGTAAAACCCTGATGCAGACAGTTCCACGATCTGATTGCAGCCTGACTTCCACTTATTGAATATCACATCAAGCAGTGGTTCAAGGGTTTCATATGACAGCTTTAAAATCCACAAAGTTTTTAAAGGTACTTACTACATTGTGATCAGGTCACAGATCTAAATGTCAGTATTGTATGCCTGATTTGCACATTTCAAAACGATTTAGTAATTTTTTCATTTTATCTGCATGCATGAAGTGATTTGGAATACAGAAACAATTTGGAATCATATTTAGTTTGTAACAGTTCAATTAACTTAAGTGCTGAAACATGCTTCTTTCTTAGTAACTAGTTTAATTGGTTACTATTGCAAGAACATGCTTTGAAAGAATGCCTAAAAGGCCAGGGGCAAACTAAAGCCCACTCTGAGGAATCCATGCTCCTGCATAGGCATGTGTGAAAAAAAAAAAAATAGCCAAGAACCTCTGGGTCACAGTATAGTGTAAGACTGCCAGTGGAAAAAGGACACGTATACTTAACAAGAAATAGACTGCACAACAACTGCTCTTCTGTGACTAGTATAACCTCTAGTTCCCTTTGACTAAATTTTATTACCATTCAATAAGTAAGCATGTGAGAGCACAAGGTTAGAAAACCTTAATGATGCTTTATACACTTAAAGCTTGATCTAAGTGGTAAGAACAAAGATAAGGGAAAAAAATATAGGAGTGATTTAGAGGATATTGGCATGTGACAATGGTAGAAATGTTTGTCTAATTAATTTAAGGAAGCATCTGCTTTTCTTTTGAAAGTGACTTTTATTTTTCTAGAGCCATTTTTTTGGTTGATGTTTTATTTATTTTATTTTTCTAAATGCAATTGCACTTCGAGCCTTTTTTTTTTTTTTCCTTAGGCTTAAAAATAAAAAGGATGTGTCTCTTCAGAGATAGTAAATCATCATGTACAGTAATTCTGTTCTGTCACAGATGAATGACGAAAAAATTTGCATGGATTTTTGTGCCTCTATATGACTGTAAAGAAGTGTTTGGGAATTTGATGAGATTTTTTCATTTTAGTTAGCTTTCTTTCACAAATGCCCACCATAGCACAGTGCAATGACATAATTAAAGCCAATGCCAGATTCTGCACTGGAGAGGACTTGGGACTGTATTTATATATTCTGAATTCTCTAGGCCACTTTTTTTTTTTCTGCATTATCGCAGCTGCAGTCTGGTCTAAGCACCAACACTGTGCCTACACTGCCGAATGATGAAGGTACAAGGAAGAAGCCAAGACATTTGTCTCTGAGACACCAGGAAGGAAATTTGAGAAGAGTAGTATTTTCACTGGCTCTCTGCTTATGGAAACTACATTCCTTTGCTTCTTTAGGAAGGAGCAAGCTATTTGGTCTAAGGTATTCAGCACAAAGAGGGCTCATAGAAATATTTATGAAATAAATGAGCAAATGTTCTTCACCTCAGGTAACAACAAAAGTACCTACTGTTAGGGACTGAAGTGTGGTACAACCAAAGAGCAGGTCTCATTGTATCTAATTTAATCTGTCCAAATTTCAGGTCTCTAAATTAGCCTCTGTGTTCCTTACATAGTTAGTGAAGAGAAATTGGCACCTCAAGAGGCAACCAATCGCAAATAATGACTGTACAAGCTGCATGGGGTAAGGAGGTCGAGAAATGGCATAAGTCCACTGACTGGGGGTGAGTCCAGGTATACAGACTGGACTAAGTAACTGGTGCTTGAGCAGCTAAGGACAGGTAAAATGCAGCCAAATCCCTGGGAGTGTATAGCTGTTCATTCCTTCAAATGAGAAAGAAAATATACTTGGATAAATAAGGAAACAAGATTGTTCTCATAACCAGAAGTTTTGTATACCCCACGCTTTCAGATAGTATGTTAATAGATGACAATGATGTAATGTTATAAAGATATAATATATAATAATAAATGACACAGGGTAAACTCATATTTCTGGAAAATAGGCTTGGAAAAACAGGTTTATGTCAAATGTATTCTTAATTCACTACTAAGACCAATAAATTTGATATATGGGAATTATAGTTGCTTAATTCTAGAAAATGAATGAAGTAACTTCATTTTGAACAGGTATTAGCTGTAGCTGTTTTTACAGACTTAACTGAAATTGCAGTAACATAACTTCAAATATTGCTTTAAAGATTATGTCACTTTTCACTCATTAAAGAAAAATATTTCATTGAAATCATAGCTGATTTTCAGTTTCCTTCCTCCAGCTTTCCAGTTTTACCCTACCAAAAAATAACAGGAACTTATTGTTTTTTTTTTTTTTTTTTTTTTTTTTTTTTTTTTTTTTTTTTTTAATGAAAAAAGAAGTTTTCACTGAGAAGAGACAGATTCAAGAAATCAGTTAATGGGCTGCCTTTACATACCTACTTTGAACAAGAGACTGAGAAGTTGGGCTTCTTATGGAGAGACCTTCACATAACTGAAAGCCCAGACATACCCAAATGCACAAACTCAGTGGAAATTCTTATCCATCAGAGGCATCAGTTCAATTCAAAGCTTAAGGCATGAAATGAATCCAGGAGTCTGATGCGGAAGCAGTGCCCTACATTTGATGAGACTGCAAAATCTTCTGCATGTTCTTTAGGAGAAAGAACCATACCTGCTCAACCAGGGGTCTGCTTTACAAGATGGGTCAAAAGAGAAGTATAAGGTGAGGGGTGAACAGATCCTAGGACACCAAGGAGGCAGATTGTCATGCAGGAAACAGAAGAACCAAGGAGAAAATGAAGAAGAAATGTCCAGAGGGAACACTGTAGAAATTTTTAACCCATGGTCTGGGAACCCCTCAGATTACTGTCAAAGGACAATTAAGGAAAATAAGTGCACTTGTGTAGGTTTAGCTTTAATGATATAGGTGTTCACAACTCCACTGGAGAGGAGGGACTTAGGGACTGAAAAAGCTGATATTAGTCAGCTGCAGTTCCAACAGCCTCTTTTCCCCCATTGCCAAACCCTAGTTTTGATTTTGCTCCTTGGCCTAATATTTGGCCCTTGTTTGCTTATGTAAATGAGAATGTTTAGTACAAATTAGCATTATTGAAAAACAATTGACATATAAATTAGCATTCTGCCTCTCATTTTACACCAAACCAGCTGGGCTTTTTTAGATAAACCCTGAATCAACTTAGCAGCGGTATTTATGACTAAATGGCTTTATTTTTTTTTTTTGGCAAAGTCACCCTCTTTCTCCAATTTCATAATGCCAGCAGCAATTCATATCTATCAGACCATCCTCAAGGGTTGACTGGGGTTGTTCCTGTGAAAGCAGGAACAGCTTCTGAATGCAACTCCTTCCAGAATTTGTTCTCCATGGTGAGTTGAGAATATTTTCAGTGAACAGATATATAAATACATGCATACACATACGTATTTATGCTGGTATATACATGTGCGTATACATATATACCCCTTGTCTATACCATTAGAAAAGAGTACTTTTATTTTTTAATTATTTAATTGTTAATTGCCTCCATTTGTCTATCTACATTTTACCTAAATACTGTTGAAAGTGAGCAGTCTAATAAGGAGAAGTACAAAGAGAGTGAAAGGAAAACAATATATGACTGCAGAAGGATGCCAACAATTAATTCACCAGAGAGTTTTAATTTCAGATATCCAGCTGAATGGGCTGGCTGGAGGCTCTACTCTGCCCCATTACATGATTACTACGAAGTTAAATGAGAAGACAGGGAAAGCCCTTTGTTATATATGCCCTAGGAAAATAGGTAAAAATATGTATATATAAATTATGTCATTTCAAAGTAGTATGATGAAAATGTAACACTGAAGACTTCTGATGAACATTTTATCCTCAAAGAACACTTAATTCACAAAGAACATCTCTCTAGCAAAGTAACCAAAGGCCTGGAGAAAGAATAAGAGCATTTGCAAACACTTTGTAATATCACCAGACAAGAAAATATGAAGACTGTAAAGCATGAACATTTTGGAACAAACTTGTCTTTGGGATCTCAGATAAAGCACTTTCCCAGAGCCTGTTATTCCAGTGATTTCATCAAAAGCTAAAGGAAAGCTAGTGCAATGCTGAAGTGATAAAAACACAACAAAGAGATTGTAAAACCATTGCAGGATACAGCAGGGGTATCTCTGAATCTTTAAATACTTTTTTCCTTAATAACAGGCATTCAGCAGCGCTGGACAACTATTTCCTTTTAGAGATCTGAATAGGAAAAAAATATTAAATGGGAGAGGTAGATAGATCTTAAACAAATAGGATAAAACCACATATTTTATAAACAAAGTAAGATATAATCAAAAGAAATGATGTTTTCTACTTACCCCTCAAGAGCCACGGTAGTAGCACTCAAAAATAGAGCAGGTTTATTTAATGCTAAGGCTGTATGAGAAGTATTACAAAGCATAGACTTTACAATCATTGTTGGTATGGGCGTCATGGGCGCTCCTGCAGAAGCCAAAGTGCTCCCATCATTTTCTGCAAATCTGTAGTGATTTGAGATATCTGGGAAGGTTGTACTGAGAAACCACCTGGTGCTGTTGTGTCTAACACAAACTATTTTGGTTTAGGGATACTGGTGATAAGTACTAAAGAAGAATGCTGCAATAAATAAACAAACAAATGCATTCTTATATATAGGAGCTGGAACAAATCCTTACAGTGTCATCACTGTGAACTGAATATGTTGAAAGAGACTTTCCTGGTTTATGATCAGGGATATGAAATGACATACAAAATACTGCAGCCAAATATGAATTTAATCATAGAAAGAAACAGGAATAAAATAAATAAAATAATAAAAACACAAAATAAAATATAAAATAATAAAATAAATAAAACAAAATCTCTATTCAATTGCCAAATATTGCCCTTCTCCCCCACCTCCCCCTGAAAAAAAATGGAGGAAGGGGTTCATAGGAGTTCATTAGCTAAAAATATTTATTGCCAGTTATCATATCTTGGAGTGGTTGATGCATCTTCCCAGATTTAAGGAAATGACAATTTCCGTCAAGTTGAAGTGTTCTCTGATTGTACTTGCACACTGGCAGCCTTGGAGTCTGAATCCCCTGGCTTGTTCCCACACCTGCATTTTGGGAAGGAGCCAAGACAGTATGGAAGTACTTTGGTGCCTGCAGTCTTGGGGACACAGGGTACCTGCAGAGCAATTTCAGTAGATGCTAATTCAGCACAAGTGAAATACAGGTACTGCTGCTTTCCATCTTTTAACTGTTTGTGAGCTAATCAGGTTAAACTCAAAGGGCCTGCGTATGCCCATTAGCAACAGCCTGTAGAGCACATAGATATAAATGACATAAATAACATTATATTACAAATTCATAAACAAGAGCTTAATAAGTATTTATTTATTTTTAAAACAGCCCTGAATTCACTTACTATGACTGCAGATATACAGAAAACAAGTTTGAGACAAACAATTACAAATGCTGAAATTACCAGGAGTTATGCAGTTACTGCATATGTTCTGACCTAAACAATACCGTAAATGCTCACAGGCTGCCACGACCTCAATGCAAAAGGCATTTCCTTTGATTCCATTTGTTATGGTGACTGAGGCAGGAAGACCCATCTCGACAATGTCAGCCAGGGTGCAAGTGGAATCAGGGTTCCTTGCTGGCCTGCAGTAGTAATTCTTCTGCCATGTATGAATGTAGACATAGCCTGCAGCCTCGTTTGGATGGCAAGCTATAATTAGAGTTTATGTTTTATTGTATCTGATGAGTTTCTGAATGGCAAAGCTCAGATAAGGACTCTACATGCATATGTGTATATATAATATATAATATTTATATATGTAGTATATATACTTATACATATAAGAGGTATGGGTATCTATATGTGCATATATAAACGTGCTTAACTGGTATATATATGCAAGTGTATGCATATGCTGGCTGAAGAATAGGCATGGCAGCAGGTTAGTGAAGATTAAACATACCTTAAAAGGTTAAATGATAAACAAGCCTAGTGGTGCTGATAAAGGAACCAAAGATCCATATGACTTCCACTAGGACCAGAAGAATAGTTTCCTTGGCATTACCTGAACCTGTGTCAGTAAAATGGAACAATGAAAAGATTGCACACTATTTCTCTCTGCACACAGGAAATAAACAGTTCCAAGGGCCAGATACTGCCCTTGGCAGTATAAAGTAATAAAGGCAGACATAACCAGGAGAAAGAAAAAACCATTTCCTATTCATCCAAGAAAAGCCACTCTAACAAGACTTGACAATCCACTTTCCCATATTCAGAAGTACTTGAATTGACATAGGCGTTCCGTAGCAAAGGACATAAACTCCAGAACTGACCATACCCACCTTTTCCCTATATTCTCATTATCGTCAGAAGCTGTAACTGATCTGTCCAGAGATTCAACACTAACCAGCTAGCATAATAACAGTCAGATTTCCATGTTTCCTTTTACTCTATATTTTGCACAGATCTTCATATTATTCCCCTTTCCAGTTAAACCTGATTTTCTTTTTGCCTATAGCATTTGGAGTACTGAATGTCTTCATTTCATATCTTGTAGAGGTGTTCAAAGCATGATGTGGAATAGGAAAAAAAACAAACAAACAAACAAGCAAACAAACAAAAAAAAACACTACAACAACAACAAAATCCTAAATCTAAATCAGAATAATGAAATCCCATAATTAACATTTCTATCAGAGACTGAGAATGGCATCTGTGTGTTGGATGCAATAAACACAAATAAGTCAGAATAATCTCCAGCCTCGTATTAAGATGCGAATCGTCTATTTATTACTTTGAGTATAAATGTTCCATTGCTATTTGCACAATGATTAAGAGTAGTTTTCAGAAAATAAATCTGTTTCTTAATAGTGCAAAGAATGAGAAGGATGGAGAATAAATGGGAGTTTAAGGGGATGCTAAAGTTCTCCCATGAGCTTGAGTGAGATTTATGTGCAATGTGAATAAAAAATGTATATGACAGCACAGGATTCACTTTATTGTTGGTTCCTATTCCATTTGTCTAGCCCAACTGTATTCTTTGCCTCCCAGACATGTACTGAGTCTGGCATTGTTGATCAAGCGAGGGAATAAACTGCCAGTCAGCAGCTATTCGTGGCAGCTTAACCTCGCCCGATCTCATCAGACCCAACATTGTAGAGCAAGACCAGTGCCATGAGATTCAGAGTAAAGGCATAAATAGCTACCTGCAAAGCTGCTTCTGCTAGGAAGAGGCATCCTAGAAGGCTCACTATGGAGTTGTCCTATTATTGCTATGCCTTTTCCATTGTTAGATGAACACGTAGGCTATTCAATTATATATCAGCTTTCATACAATGTCAACAGCTTAGTAACATCACAAGCAAGAGCTGATGGGATTGTGATATGTGCCAGATAAGCACCTCCATGCAGACTCAGAGCTATGAGACATCATGCTTGATGCTTCATGCCCATTCACTGTCCACTTCCATTAAGGCTTCCACAAAAAATCTCACTACCGTTGCCCAGCTCAAAATATGCAAAGGTCTGGACCTGAGTCTGCTGACACCTTATTATTTAGATGGACAACTTCTGGATGGCCAGGAAATAATACTAAAAATATTGAGCCATCAAAATGGAGGATTCCACTGTTGTTGTTTGTTTTTTATTTTTATTTTTTTCCCAAGGGCCTCCCACCCGTGTTGTTTCTTCAATGCTTTCACTTTGTCCTCCCGGCTTCCCTTCCCCACTAACTTCTGATCATCTTGGTCTACCTCAGCTAAATGTGAAAGTGGGGTAGAAGCCTTCAGTGTATTGCAACCTAACATACTTCATTTTATTTTGTGAAAAAAAAAGGAAGAGACAGAGGCAGAGACACTCTCTGTTATTGCCGCTGCGGAGCGAAAGGCTGCAGAGCCACCTCAGCAAGATTATTACAAATCAGAGAAGTCACACGGGAGAGTGCTGCAGTAAATCAGCCCTGGTATGGTCTACTATTCAAGGAACCATTTGTGGAAGAAAAATTATATTTGTTAGCTGTAGAATTATGCCAGCTGCTGGCTCAATGTACTACAGCCATTAGGCTAATGGCATCCCCCGATGGTGTTAAGGCCCCTGAGCCCCCCCTCCATGCCCACCCTCCCACCAGGGTGCCTCCCTGGCTTTTGCAGGCCGCTGGCACCCCACGAAGTGTCTCATGGTTGTCTTGTGCTTGCTGAAAGGGCGCATAGCGCTCTGTCATGGTTTGCATAGCTGTCATGTATCAGAGGGCAAAGTGGTGGCTGAGGCCATGACATTACTAGCGGGCAAAGCTGAGGGCTTGGGGAAAGGTCAGGAGAAATATCTGCCACACTGGTAGTAGGGTGGTGCCATTAGCTGGTCTTACCCCCAGCAGCCTTCTCTAGCTGCATGCAAGTACATAATTAGAAGCTGGTGATGATGGTAGGAGGCATTTTATAACCTCATATGTAGAGTAGCAATCCATACCACATAAGCAAAGTTCACGCCATTTATAGGAAAATGTTGTTTTTTAGGGTAGCTGATCTTCTACCAGAGTTATGCTGATGTATAAATAGTACCAAAATGTTTTGTCCTTAAGACAATAATGAACAAAGTGACTAGTTTGAATAAAAGATGCCAAGGAGCTCCCAGACATTGAGACAGGCAACAGTACCATAGGCGTGTCCAAACTGTGGTTCTCAAACCACACATGTCCTCACCTGGTCAAATGTGGCTTTTGCGCCCAAACCATCTTACCTGACCGAATCAGCACAATGCTTTCATGGGGCTGCTGGACAATCCAGGTCATGACATAAGGAAAGAAAACATCAGCTGCTGCAGCCACCTTTGCCAGGTTGTTGTGGGACGTGGGGACTTGTCCAGGCCTTCCTGTCCTCCCCAGAGCAAGAGAAGGTCCACTGCCTCCCAAGCCCTGTGACACATTTCTGGCAGCTCAAACTTCTGCAGCTCAGAGGTTGAAGAGCTTGGCCATTAGGTCTTAGTGGCACACAAGCAGGTTTAAAGCACTACACATATCCTGCCTAGTGAGCCCAATGCCTCCTGCCGAGAACAGGCAGGCCTAGATGTCACTGCTCTGCCATTAATGCTGCCAATGGTGGTCCCACCACTGCTGGGATAGTCTTGGCTATTTTTTTTTTTTGGGGGGGTTGGGGGGAGGAGGGGGAGGCAGGAACAAAGAACGACTAGATCTTTTTCCTCTGTTATGGCTCTGAAAAGTTACAGCTGTAGGTTTTAGAACCGTACTTCTAAATGCCCTTCTTCCTTTGACCACATAATGAAGTGCAAATGTGCTGTGGGAGCTGGATTCCCTGCTCACCCTTCGCAGGTCAGGTAGGTATGAGCACACGCAGATATGCTCACTGCATCCTGCAGGTGAGCTCCTCATCTCGCAGCAAGGAGTTGCCTCCCACCTTCCCGCTAAGAGTTTGGACGTGCTGCAGCAAAGTATCCCATGCACACAGCCATCACACAGTGGGAGCTGAGTCCCTCCCAGAGTTTGCCAGCACTCTGCAATGGGAAAGGGTGCAAAGCCGCTTCTCAATGTTGGTAAAGCAGCCATCATCTTATTTTCATACAAAATGTCAGCATTGCAGAAGGAGCAATGGCAGTACTGCAGCAATGCAGTGAAGTTTCGTACCCTCTGGCAAACAGGACACATAAATAAATGGGTTTCTATCTAAATTCCATTGTGTGCAGATTTGTACCAAAGAATTGTTGTGATGTGCATCATTATGTCTCATTATGTGATTGCAAGTAACCTTTTGTGTAGCAGACACAATCCACGTAACATGCTGTGTGACCAGTTTACAAAACCAGGCTCCTTCAGAAGGGCGAGTAATTAATCATTATTCAGCGATAGCACTCACCACTCCACTACTTGCTGGCAGGAGTGTGTAACTGAGGGCATGCTTAGCTACCACAATAAATTATTCATGCAATAAAAAACTACAGTTATCTGAGGTATTGTTACAATAAATGGTTAAAAAAAGAAAAGAAAGCACTCCATAAGTTTTCAAGTGTGTGGTAGTGTTTGTTTTTTTTTTTTTTCTTTTTTAAATTTACTGCCAACACATTGCATGAATAAGCATAGTCCTGAGTTGCAAATGCGCTAGGAAAGAATTAGTATAAGGCACCAATGTGCGTTTTTCATAATGCCAAAGTCAATAATCCGAGGACAACGAGAAGATCTCTCGAATGCCTTCCCTTGAAGGTATAGCGCGGTAACTTTATGGCCGTAATAATTTTATTACTTTATCAAGCACTAATTTAATAGAGAATGAAATGCACATTGTCAAAAATAAATTGTAGCAAATATTTTATTCGATTAAGAGTTGTAATAGTAATTTACATATTGTGCTCGTTAGGACATGGTTTTCTCCATACTTAGTTTAGGCTTCCATTTACACTACATCTATCATGACGCAAATTAGGCACATGAGATTATTTACATTTGATCACTGTCCACTATTTACACAAACCGGGGTTAATGCAAAAGGCTGATGAGGGTTGGAGTTCAGTCTCTGATTTAAGAGAGACTGGAATTTTACCCCAGCTTTCTGTTCAGCTGCCTTTATCACAGTGCTTTGCAGTTCCTCTCAACCAGCAAATACAGTAAGAAAACAGTCTGTATACGCAAACACTTCTATCATATTGTACTTCACCGTGTATGCCTTCCAAAAAGATAAATTTCATTTCAGGTCTCACCATGTAGAAAAGCTGTGCATGTAACTATTCTAACCAAAGACATGAGTGAAATTTCTTTATAATTGTTTTTATGTCAGTCTATTTTTCCCAATTAATGCCTCTTGAATCTGGAAGGATATCTTAACTCATCAGGTGCAGTCACGTCATTAAAGTGATATATATATTTAAACACAGAATCAGAAATTCCTTTGTAAAACTCTGATTTCAGAATCATAGGTTCCTTTCATGTTGAAAGGAAGCTGCAATCATTCAGAGGACACTCAAAAGCTAACCATGCTTTGAGGAACATATTTCCAGCTTCAGAAGAAATATTTGTAACTTTACCAAAATTTGTCATTGAAAAAAACCAAAACCTTTCATTTTGCATTGGGTTCATAGGCTGCTATGATTTTGGGTTGAGGCTGTTTGAAAAAGCATCGGTCTAGGGATAAACACTGATGAAGTGCAACATTTACAAGTTATATATGTATTCCATTCAGATGCAGTTTTTATAATTGCATCATGCAGACACCAGCCATTCAGAAGAGCACATTATGCATCAAATGATTTGTTTGTCTTTTTTTTTTTTTTTTTTTTTTTTTTTTCCAGAATAGTCTGAGGAGAGCACAGTGACAGGAAGTGCAAAGAGCAAAAACCCACTTCCTCTCGCTGAGGATTTCATTTTCTCCTTTGCTGAGAAGCCTAGTTTCCTTTGTCCCAAAGTATTAGCAAATAGACCAGTTCCCAATGAAGACAGGCTGCCCTATGTCTATCAATAGAATCTATATAGAATCTTTTCCCTTAGGGATTAATTCAACTTTTGATTCAATCTTTCTGAGCTTTAAATTATGATGTTACAAACCTCCAAGGAACTACTGTACTATTTGTGACCTTCTTTATTACTTTCTGCTGTTTGATAAAGTAGAGAAAATTGATTTATAGTTTAGTTTGCTTGTGAACAAGGAATATCAATGGTGAGAGTGGGATTTGTGAAAAAGCAAGAAAAGTTATATTGGTTAAAGTTTAATGTAGCAGTTTATTAATTAATGGTGAAGGACAATAGAATAACTGCAGTTTAATCTTGAATGAGATTCTGGAAGTGGAATGTGAAATAATACTTAGGAAGTCATCTTGCTGGAGTTGTATTTAAATTTTTCAAAACTTTCTCTCCAAGGAAGAATTTTGTCCACAGTTTCCATTTTTCTTCCCTAAACCTTCACCCATTTATCACCTATTGGGTGTTTTTGTGTTTTTTGAAAGCATTAAAGGTTAAAGGTGGTAGGCAAGGCTGAAGTTTTCCAAATAGAGCCTAAAATTAGGCTTTGGTGTCTGTTTTTGGATTCTTAGGCCCCAATCCAGGAGTCTATTTTTATTCAAAGCAGCAGAGCACTTGACTTCAATGGATCTAAAAACACTCATGCTTAAGTGCTTTGCTGAATCAGGATGGACTTAAGCACAAATGTAAATGCTGTGCTGAATTGGGGCTCTAAATATGTGGCTTGATTTTAAAAGTGCTGAGAGCCGGCAGGTCTAATTGAAGTCAATGGGAGCAGCAAGATGCTCAGCATTTTTGAAAATCAGGCCACTCACTGAGGTGCCTGAATTTGATTTCAGGTGTTCAGCTCACAGAGTTCACTGTGGGAGAAAATGTTAACCCAGGGGAACAAGCGATGGAAAGGATGATTTCTTAATAAATGAGATCCTGATTTTATGCAATAAACCTTAATATAAAATGAGGGGATGGGGGAGCGGAAGGGGAAGAAATATTTTTCTGGAAATCTAATTCAGTAGTTTTTGCAAGCATCAAAGTGCTTTGCAAAAATATGAAATGAATAAACAAATCAAATTAAAAGCTGAAAAATATCAGGCTGCATTCATGCCTTGTGTAACTGCAGGAACATTGATGAAGTGCATCAGGAATAGATGTAACCCACTTCATTTTGAGCATTAATTTGATCAGAACAGTGAGGAAACAACACAAATCCCATCTAGAAAAGAACTTCACTCTGAAAGAACTGTGAGAACCAAGCATAAGATTTCTGATCTGTAAATGGTAAAAATGCAAAATGTAAGCACCACAGCTTCTCCTCCCTGCTGTGGGAGTTAGTGAAGCTCATGTGAGTGCATGACAGATTTACTCCTTTTGTAGTCTTTGAGGAAGAGGAAGTTAAGAGAACATGGGGAAGAAAATGCAATGGAGGGGACAGGAAGAGCAGTGGGGAACGTTTAGGGTCAGTAGTAAATCATGGTGAGGAAGAGCCTGCTCTGCCCAAAGGCGCCTTGCCCCCAGCCCTCATGCTCCAACGCAAAGGGCTGGTTTCATCAAGACCACAGTTGAGAGTTTCATGGCATGCTTTGCAAGTGAAAAGTATAGAGTATAAAATGAACAGCAATGTTACGAACAGAGATGAGGTGGAGGCTAGTCAGAAAGGCAATTTTTAGAAATGAATTTAGCAGTTTCAAAACCTAGAGGAAACTACTCTAGATAAAGACTACCAGCTGCATAGGCTTTGCTAGCTCACATCATGCTGCAGATACCCTCCGTAGCACACTGTCAAGGTGGGGATACTCGTGGCCCAAGTACAGCAGGGTCAGCTCTCTCCTAGTGCTGTGTTGATTTAAAAGGCCTACACGGTAGGCCGACAGTGGTATTTTGGCTACCTGTGAATAAGCCTGTGCAAAACTGACAAAAACAATTCCCCTGCCTTTTTATCCACATGTAAATGAAAGGACTGTGAATACCGTTTGTGCCTCTCCACAGAGCTGCTGCCAGCCCAGTGACAATGGCAGCGTGGAAGGCCGCCATGCCGCATGCTGTCCTGTCCAGGAAGGGTGCCCAACCTGTCTGATCCTCCTAGCCCGTCTGCTGAGACAGAGGTGCTGATGAATGTCATGATGGCATCTTTTCTTAGCAAAGGTACTTAACATTTCAGAATGGAAGACACCAGCCATGTTGGACTTGTCAGCCCCTGACAGCACAGGTTGGACCCAAACATGGCCATGCAGAAACACCCTTGCGTTCCCCACCCTCTGGTAACTCGAGCCAGTAACTCTTAACACACCACTGAGCATTTTTCAAAAGTTTTCCCACAAAGTTTCTGTTAGCCCCTCAACAGCCTCAAGTACTTGTGGCCAAAAGGCAGGCAGCACCTTTCTAATATTAAATTATTAAAACTAGTGGGTCCATCCCCTGCCCAAAGTGCAGTAATGTGGGCATGACCTGGGCTATTTGAAATCAACTGTGACCATTAGGAAGAGTAATGGAAAACCCAGTCCATGACCAATCGCAGGGGGGACTTTCACTTTTGATAAAAAAGAGAAACAGAAGTGGATTTGAAACATTCGTTTCCCTTTATTTGCTCAGTGAGGCTGATGTGTACTGCACATTAAAAAAAAAATCACAGGAATTTTCATACAATGAATTAAACCACAAAATTACATGTAGAATTGGCAGGTGGAAAATAGCCCAGCATGGGCTTAACTAATAGCTCACTTTCCCTGTTCAGCATAGTCCAACCAATAGCTTTACATGTTCACCTACTGTACAAATTTTACAGTAGCTCCATCAGGTCAGTGGTTCACATTATTGAAAATGTCTGTCACATAGGTACAAATTTAGAATCATCACATCATATTACATGGCTATTCTAGGTCAGTATAGATCAGATCTTATACTACAGTGATTGAAGTTCTCATTACAGCCATCAAAAAGGACACATAATCATTACCTACTGTAAGCTTACATCTTAAGGGATCAGAAGAAGGTGTGTGTTTTCTTTTTCTTTTCTTTTTTCCTTTTTTTTTTTTTTTTTTTCAACTGACCCAAGTATTATACCCCAGAGGCACAAACTTTCTTCTTGATGCTGCTTTTGGTGATGGCAGCCCAACTGCTTTTCAGAGCAGTTCAGCACAGATATTTTTCCTCAATTTAAGGCTCCCTCTGTTTGGATTTGGATCATTTTACCTTATGTAGGAATTACTTTGTTATAGCTCCAGAAAAGACCATAGTTTCTAAGTACCAGTTCTGTTACCTGTATTGCAGATGTGGTACTTACCACAGCATGAAAGCAACAGTACAATCTTCATCTAAAAGACATACAGAGCTATGCTGCAATTTGCCTCCAGTGACAATGTGGCACATGTGCTAATTTGAAATGTTCTGGGGTGGGAGAGAAAAGGAAACACTGAGTTTATATTTTGATGGGTTACCTACTACAGTGTCTACAAAGGATACAAATAGCTTTATTCAGCAATCCTAGCTCTACATTAATTTCGTATGTAATCTGTAAATCCACAGAGGAAAGCCATCTTCAAGATAAGAATGCTTGCCAGGCCAGTGAAAAAAAAAAAATTGACTCATGACATTATGCCTGCTTGATGGAAAATAAACAGCCCACCCCCTCCTCCCACCCCAAAAAATCCCCACCAATTTATTCATGTCAGCAATGTAGGGCAAAAGAGAATGTATTTTAAATTTAATCACATAAATTTAAAGGCAAAATAGGTAATGCGTCTGGTCCTTGAACACATAATATGATATACTAAATATTGATTTCTTAAAAATAATTTATTGCTTTTAATATTTTTCTTTACAACAGAAGATACTCAAAATCCAGAAAGGAAAATTGTAAACTTTTAGTTTGGCATTCACACAAAGTTAAAATACCTGCATTTTTAACCTACAGAGCAACAACGAGAATTATGCAGATTAAAGAATGTTACAGTTGTAACACAGAACCTCTGAAAAAGTTCTTTTCTTTTTTTCTTTTTTCTTTTTTTATTGCTATCTATCTACTGAGAAATAAGAAGCCAAAAAATCAAGCAAGCATCCGACAGGATAGACAGTGGAATCTCTCAGAACACAATATGCTGGTGATAAAATGAATGCAGCCATCAAAATCAACTGCACTGGCATGGGGGTGGAATCAGTTTTCTAAGATTGGGAGTGGGAAAGGAGATTAAATAGTTAGGTGTGCCATACCTTTAAGAGGAGTCATGAATGCCAAACAGTAATAGAATACCAAATCTATACATTCGCAAGCAAATTCCAAACTTTGCTGATTCAGTCTAGAGACTCCAAGTTCAGATGAAATTCTGATGCTCAGAATAGTAGTAGTTTACTGTTGTGTTTTCTTTTTTTTTCTTTCCTGAAGTTTATATTTAATTTAGCAGAAGCAATGTCATCAGCAACAATGTCATGGGCACATCTGAGGCCATGCTAGTGCATAGTAAAAAAAGAAGAAGAAAAAAAAACAACAACAACAAAAAACCACTGCTTCTGCAAAAGCTGAATTTCCAAACAAAGCACTTACTCCAAACTGACAACCGTCATGCATCCTAGGTATAAAATTTCCACTGGCCTTTTATTATTTTAGTCATCTCATAATTTATAATAAATAGGATAATCTTAACTGATAAATATGTCTCTTTAGTAAACAAAGGAATGAAGGATCAGTATTTATACAGGATGCATAACTGTAAAAAATATAGATAAATACCATCATTAAACTCTGCCAATGAAAAGATTACTGGCTTCAACAACAGTGTTTAGACACAGAATTACTGTAAAAATCATACTGTACTTAGTACCTCAGCATATTTTTATCAAATTAAAATCACAAAAATTAAAACAAAATAGCATTTTAAAAAGATTTTTGACCTCTAGTTCCAAAACTACTGTTGATACATAAAATAAAAACATTTCTTAATGATTACCCATTTGAGAGACTTTACATAAAATTATGGTATCTCCTAGAAAAATTTAGATGAGAAAATTTCATTTCCCTAACAAATTCAGTGTATAAAACTGCAAAAGAAAATCAAGCCATGAGAAAAATGTGGAAAAATACTGCAGAAGTGGTTAATACCTTTTGGGCTAGGATAAGTGGTGACAAAGTTCTTACATAAGCTCACCAAAGGAGGGATGAATGTGTGTAAAGCATTTTTGCACTCAGACACACACACACGCGCACACCCTCACCCACACGCTTTTCTCTCTTTTTTTTTTTACAATCAAATATATATAAGCGTTAAGTTCAGCTTTCTACATATGTTAGTGTACAATAATTGTTTCACCTCATATAATTACATTTGAGTATTCTTGATTAAGAAAAATTCAGCAGTTTTTGAAAAGAAGGCTGCATTTACAGTGCATAGCTGTAACAAAAAAAAACATTGTCATACAGTATGTACATAAATAAAAATACTCCATTTAACATCTGTAAATACTCAACTGCTTTAGAGAATGTAGCAAATAAACTATCTGTGCACACACCCAGATAGTTATATCCAACTCTCATTAATAATGTAACACCACGTCCGCTCATTAGAATAAATCGCTGAACAAGCTGCACATTTGACCATTAACAAGGCTTTGAAAACTTTGCTGTGGAAGATCAACGTTGTAGACATTTACATGGGTGTCAGAATTAAAAGATGAAACTTCAAAATGTTAGGGAAGCTTTAGCCTTTCATTTTCTCTTCTGCAAGGAAAAAAAAAAAAAGAAAGAAAAAAAAAAAAACAGAAAAGAGAAGAAAAATCTTAAAACAAAACTAAAACACATTGCAGACTTCTGGGACCTGTGGTTTCTTCTGGATTGTCATATTATCACTGTGTTGTGAGAAGAAGCTTCATTTTAAAAAAAAATGCAGTGTCTGATTCTCAGACATCAGCAGCCATAGTTCTCAAATTTGTTTTCTTTTAATTTGTTTGTGTTTTGTTAAAATGCACTATGTACACATTTTGAAGTTCTATGTTGTAAGTGTATCTCTGTGGAACTGCTGCCATGACATGTGGTTTGCCCTCGACTGCACGAGGACCGCTGGGCTCCCCCACCACCGGTCACCCGCGAAAGCAAAGCTGACACCCATGGACACGCGTGTGCTTGCTGGATAGCCATTCCGCCTCCTCACTTCTCGAGCAGCTGTGTTCATGTAAACCATGGTTTAGAACAGAGAGTGTAAAGTAGGAGAAATTCCTAAGTATGACTTTTTAATTGTCCATTATTGAAGGACGTGATGTCCGTGAGGTATTCGCCATCCCTCCGTTTTCCTCTGGTGTGATGCATGTTACCTGCGCAGGCTCCGCTGTGCCTCTTTAAGTAAACTATCAAAATCCATGGAGTCATACTTGCTTTTAGTGGAAGCAGGATCAAAATCATCTGAGTTTGAATCTGAAACCCAAAGAGATGCAAGTTTAGTTAAGAGGCATAAAGTGCTGGTGAGAGCCTACATTATTTTTTTGTATGGTAGCACGAACAAAGCACTGCAGAAACCATCTAATTGCCATTATTAGACCTTTGTGGGAACAGTATGCTTACAGCCCAGAAATGGCCATCAGAGAAGCTTTAGGTATGGACAGAGCTTTCTGATAAGTATCAAGACCTAAAAAATGTAGTACATCTCCCACATAGGGTGAGAGAACTATAAAGAGCTTCTCTAAGGACTGAACACTGCTACACTGCTATGCAGAGGTCTCTCACTAGTCTCAGAATGGTTGAGGTTGGAAAGGACCTCTGGAGATCATCAGTCCAAAACTAGTCCAGGTAATCTTGACAGGTGCTTTACCAAAAACTCCACCATGGTTTTGCAAGACGCAATACCCCTAACTTACTTCTCCCAAGAGAGGTGATAGCAGCGGCTGTGCAGAAAGCCAGCACAGGCTGCGGGGTGACACGCAAGGGACACTGCTGCTCCTGGCTGACCTGGTGCAGGGCCTAATGCATATCACTACACCTCTCTCAATCTTTCTTTTCGCTTCTGCTCTGATTGTTTTGGTTTGCTTGTTCAGCAAACCAAACAACTGAGGGCAAAGTCTCCACGCTGCTGTACAAGCAATCTCAGGTGGCATCCCCAGATCTTTGTAACATAAGTGTAACAGCAAGAATAGTGGTTCAGACCCTGTGGAATGTGTGTTTTAGGTGGGATCTATAATACCTGCTCCAGTGTTGATAGTTGTTTAGACAGACATCAGTCTGTTCCTCGAGCAGAGGAGGGATGGTACCTTTGTGGCCATATAGTTCCACTACAGCAATTATTGATGTAACTGCAAGCACTGAATTTCCTTTTGGAGTAATTCCTGCTCAACACTGGCTCTCCCTGGTACCTATGTCACAGTTCCTTTATGAGAGTGCCCTTTTCTTGCCATTTCTTGTGTTGAATTAATCAGAACTCCCCATCTACCACTATAAGACACACTGTGAATTAAATGTTCATTACAAGTTTTGTTAAGACAATATCTTCTCACTGAGGAGAGGTGTTAAACTTCTGACTACTATTTTCAAGTGTTTTCTTTCTTCTATACTCAACCCAAGGCTGATTAATTCTCTCCATCCTCATACTAGCTCATGAATTTTAAAGTTCATCCTGCCTATGTAGCTCTATCAGATACTCCATGAAATACAGAGAATGCAGTCTGAAGTAGAGAAGCTCAAGCTGTCAGCAGGACAAAGTGAAAATACTCTGCTCAGAGATTCTCTGGGAATCCCACTCACTCTGGAAAGATCTTCCAGGGAATACTCCCAGTGATGAATAATGTTCCAAAAGGGTTTCCTTCAGACAACTTATTTTAAACCCCAGATTTTCTGAGATACAGAGACTACCCTGGCTTCCACTGCTGAAGATAAGTCAAATCAAGTCAAGACTTCAATCTGTTTTTACTGTTTTTATCAGCCTGCATTTCGACAAATGCCTTGCTACGTTTTATATTTTCAGCATCAACCTTATATCTCTTCAGTAGTCAATTGCCTTTTCTTAGCTTTACATTATCTGTTTAGCCACTGAAGTGAATTATAGCATATTCATTGTGAACAATGTGTATCATCTTTATCATTTATTCTGAAAAGACATCAATTGGTTTGAAAAAATGTATTTGTATTCACTTCCTGCATTGTACAAAGCCAAGGGCAGCAGATACAAAATTTCATTAGCACTGTGTTACAGGGTTATGCAGAGATTTTAATGACTGTGGTCATTTATTCATAAAAAACACAATATCTGATTAATATAGATTCAACGGCAAATTGTCCCTTGCTATTTTATTCAGAAAAGAGCACCCCCCACACTTTTAGACTATTTATATAGGTATCAGGACAGCTTTAACATTTAATGAACACTTTACAAGGTAATTAAATAAGAGGTAAGTTTACAATACAATTTCACAGAGGATGTTTTGGAAGTCTGAGTGGTCTCTTTGTGCACATACATAACAACAGTATTCCTCTAAGACTCTGAACACCTCCAAATATCCTTTCAAGGGGAAGTATCACACACAGAACATAGGGCAGAACCACACATTTAAGCCCAAACAGAACTGGGGGAGATGCAGGTGAGTTATCACTGTTGGTGTGCACATTTGGGACTGGAGATTAGTGTGCACACTGTCCCCCATCAGTGGGACACCAAACACCAGGGCTTGGCTTTTTGCCAAGCTCTCCACTGGCTGGACCCTCTCACGTCATGACTGGAAGTCACTGAAAAGAGACACATTCATAGACAGATGGTTATGGAGAATGTGGGAGCCACCAGTTGAGACCTGTGTCCTTTGCTATACTATGGGTCAAACTTGGTCATGAACCCTTCTAGCTTTCAAACCTAATCAACTATGAACCACATTTAAGGAGTGTCTCTGGCAAGTTCTACAGCACAATTCACAGCAAAGTTAAGAATCATAGCGATTTTTTGGGGAGATGAGGCATCTACTTGATGCTGTTTAGGGGTCATTTAAATAAATCAAGAATTAGACCCAAGAAGCCATTGTTCAGCAAAGGATAATAAACCAGCAAGTTTCTGCAGTGTTATCATTTCAGCATGGCAATGTACTATTGAATACTGGGCATTTGTTTTTATAATGATGGAAATGAGCTTAAAAAAATATTTCACAGTCTGAAATATCTGGAAAAAGTCAACTCAATGTAGAGTTCAGATTAGTAAACTTTTAAACTTCTTGCAGCAAGCAAAAAAAAACATCTTCTTTAAACTCCTCACACCATTTAAATACAAGCAGCAAACAAAAACCAAGCAAACCTTAATTTCTCCTGAAGTATGAGGTACCAGTTACGTACTTTAATTCACTAGAACAAAATACCTACCTAGGTCTGCATAGTTAGACTTGCAAAATTGCTTGCGTCCACAAAAGTACAGCTCAAAGTCAGGTTCATTTGACCTGCGTAAAGTGTATCCATTCTCAAGAGCAGCAAAGGCATCACAAGTGTAGCGGTAGGTGATGAAACCATAGCTGTCTCTGTAATTGAAAAATACAGTTGTGAAGGAAAGCTAAGAAGAGTTAACACACATTAGCGTAACCCCTTCCTGAAAGCAAGAACTTGCAGGAGATCCAGCAATGGAAATGCCAGAAGTACAACATCCATTTATCAGCATGATTGTCCTGTCAGGCAGCTAAATACTTATTTCTGGGACAGGAAATCTCAACTAGCAAGATTAATAAATAAGGATGAAAGAAAATAAATAAGGTTTTGAACTCAGCATGTCATCTGTCACAGTACTTACATTGGTAACTCCCATACCAGTAATCTCACTGCCATAATTTTTTACATATGGCAGCTCCCAAACAAGAAGTAATCTCAAAAGTTCTCACCCATCATCCTGCAAATTTACTGTGCACTCCTCGATTTCACCAAAAACTTCAAACCGGTCCCTCAGTTCTGTTCGGGTTGTGTCAGGTCTGATTTTACTCACATAAATCACACGACGTTCTTCCTGTTGATAAAGAGCAACAGGGAACACATATTTTTACCGAATGTGTAATACAGATGAACTTACACATACATACATATACACACACGGATGTGAAAAGGATGCATAATTATAGTAGAAGTCACTTGTGGAAGACCTACTGCATCTTGCTAGTGAGTGAAATAGTTCTCTCCTGGAAAGCATTTGAAGTATTTAAATGATGCCAGCTTTGCCAGGTGACATACTCCTGGAAGGTTTTGCTGTGTTCTGCTACACACTGATAGACCCTTCTTATCCTATTGCATCTTCTTCCCTCCCAGTCTTCTCACCACTTGCCCTTTAAGACTGCAAACTTCAGAACCAGGGACTCCCCTTCTCTTGCAATATGTACAACAATGGGCAAAAGCCATCTTAGTTGTGGAGTACTATGAAGTAACACAGTAACTGCATAAATGTACCATGAACATTGACAAAATGGGTTATAAACGTAACATTATAAGTTCATATGACTCATTAGCTGACTCATCCTGCAATTGGCAGTTCCATCACAATCCGTACCTTAAATAGAGGGAACACTGCTAGGAGTCCAGAGGATGACTTTTATTAAAATAAATACTGTGGAGAAGGGAGAAAAATAATATAATATGTGTCCTGTGGCCACCATTACCTTTCTTAGGAAAAAGAACCTGACTGAATTCCCTGTTTTTACAGCTTTTCCTGTTCCTTTGCATATTCCTTTGACACTTGGAGCAAAACAACACAGATATTTTCAAAACAATCAAGTTGTGGTCATATCATTCCTTCCTGAGTGAAAATGCTCAGCAGAATGACAGAGAGACTAGGAAACCCTGGAAGAGTTGCTTTGTGAATATTTGGATTAGCACTTTACCAAGGCCAAAGCCATTCAGTGAGTTCAAGAAAAGAAAAAAAAAAAAAAAAAAGGCAAAAGGAGATCTTCAAACCACTGACCTTAAGGTAATCAGGGCAAATAAGAATTGGCTACAGATGGGCTGGGTGTTCAGCCCTCCAGTCTCTGATTGCCTCTGGCCTGAAGAACCCTGTCCCTGTTGGCCTCCTGCTCATTCCCTGCACTCACCCACACATTTGTCCCCTAAGTTGTTCCACCACCAAATTCTCAGCTGGTGTAAAGCTGTCAGTTAGTGGAGCAATGTCAGTTTAAACCATCAACTCAGGCACCTGAGACTTGCATAGAATTTAGGTGCCAAATTCCAAAGGAGCTATACTGACTGCTGAGAATTCAGGACTATCTTAACCTGGAGGTGCCTAAAGGCTAATGGCACCTCAACTCTGCAATGCTAAAGGCTCTAGGGACCTAAATATAGACTTGCATTCCTGCTCAGTAACATCCTGGCCTGAAGAGAAAGGTAGCTTGCAGTCTTACAGTTCAGATATAGCACAAAATGTATGTTTTCCAATAATCCCCACAGAGGCATGAGGTACCGGTCATTCTTGGGAGACAGTCAATAGTCACACCTTAGACTGCAAGACTGAGGTCAGACCAAAATACATGTGGAAACACATATAGTCCTGATGCCTCTTCTTTACTTGTCCAAGCACATATTTGAGATAAAGGGACCATCAGAACTGTTGTTATGGGCATATGAAACCTTGGCTCCCTGTTCCCAGGACAGCACTCTGCTCCCAGAACCTGTTTAATGCAAAATAAATAAATTCCTGCAGTTGGAAGATGAAACTAATATACCTTCCTCCCAAGAGAAACTCCTCCCTAGCATACCAAGTCAACTATTTTTGCTTACTCTTTTCTTGGCCCCACAAATCTTAGGGGCCTGAATCCAGTCCATCTAAGCTCCTGTGAAACGAAAGATAAAAGATCAAAGCCCTAGCAAACAGATCCAAGAATCAAATGCATTCACTTCTTGGACAAAAGCCCTACCCACTAAAGTATAGCACAAAAAGTGTCCACTGCAACCACCTAGGTCCATTATAGCTCCTTGGTCAGCCCAGTGGAGACCCTGACTGCTCTACCAAAGTACGTATATGCTCTCCTTAACCAATGTGATCAGGGAAGTATCAGATTTAGGTGCTTGAAACTACTACTTTTATTGAATATACAAGGAACCAAGGTGACAGGCTTAATACTCCTCAATCACCCTGCTGGGACAGACACTTCTTTTAAAATGCTATGCCCTCTAAAGTTCATGGTCTAAAAGCTGCTCTTGCTCTTTGCCATTGCACTACAGCCTGGAAAAGCTAGCACGGCTAAAAGAAGGGCAAGTGTGCTCACAGGTGGCCGTAAATTTATGAAGGAGGGGTACTTTACAGACAGCTGCTGCTTTTTAGCTCTGTCTGTACCCTGTCCCAGTCCAGAGCCCTGACTCTCCTGACGGGAGAATGAATGAGGGAATGCAGACAGCACGCAACAGAAATCTGCATTTCTTCCATTTTCCCCATTCTAATTCTGCTTAGTTTCAGTATGGTTGGGTGCCATAAACTTCAAAACCAGGAAAATCTGCATATGCACAGTAATTACTTTTTCAGACTGTTTTACCAAATCAAGGATTTAACCGCATTGAAACACTTGATAAGAAACAATTCCATTGATACTTGCTATTGAACCTAAATGACTGACCAGATGGAGCAGAACATAACATAGCAGACTGTCTAATATACTTTAGCTGAGATAATACATCTCAACTGAAAAAACACAATGTTTCACTCACTGACATGGAGATTGTTATATTACAGTGTGATGGAAATAACTATTGCACGCTCTTCCATAAGACTGTGCATGCCTGTGCAATTTTTCCTTCTTTTATCCCTCTAATAACTTTTATATATCTAATATCCCTTTAAGACAACTGTAATAAAACAAAAGTGAACAATTAAAAAAAAAGCCTGTTAAACTATCATTAAGGGAATAAGTTAAACCTGCAAAATTAAGGAAATTCAAATTTAAAGCTGAAATGCACCATATGTCCTCCAGTGTGCACACATGAGGAGATGTTCATTCAAGTATTTTTTTAAGCAGAGAGCGATGATGGTATAAGATATTAGAGAACACAGGCTCTGTACAGCACTGTCTTTGTCTTGGTTAATTTCAGTTTATTTAAAGCAATTATGAAAAAAAGTGTATTTGTATTCACAGAGACACCTGACTTTTATTCTCATTAATAATAAGAGCTATAGAAGCCTAACAAGATTACAACATACCTCTAAATGTTAAAGACCTTTATTTTATCGTAAGTTACATGTATACGTCTGTATGTGCATATTAAGTATGCTTTTTACTGCACTTGTTAGAGGAGATGATATACGACTTGGGAACCTAGAGGACTGCAGAGAAAAGCTTTTGTTATCAATTTAATGTGGGCAGAGGGAACCCGCAGGAAACTCCACATGATAGCATTTGTATTTCCCTCCCAAAAATGCAGATGATTTACTTTGCGACATAAGCTTTAAGCATATGTAGTTCCTGCAGTACCTGCTTTGCCAGGTAAACAAAGGAAAAAAAAAGAGCCTGGCCAGCTTCCCCAAGCCCAATATCTGTCTTCTTCTGCTCTATCTAAAGCTCCTTCTTCTTAATTTTGCTCTTTCTTCCTGGCAGTAAGAACACTTGAATAGTCAGATGTGGCAGACAGTCTCAGACTGAAAAGCAGTGTTTCAAGTCTCAAATGAAAATACTAAAGCATTAGCATGCCTAAACTGGAGAAAATACCAGGATATAGTAGTTTTAAGGATACAAACCCCTCAAAACATTCTCTGATGCTAAGGATTTTTTTGTCTTGCAAAAGGTTCCTCCAAAATTCTATTTTATTTTCCCTTCCTCATGCTTCATCTTTACTTTCACAAAAGCCCAGACTAATAGACGTTATTAGTATTCACGTGTTATTTATACCAGGCTTCTTCACCCAACATTTGTTTCCTTTGCATGCCTCTCCTTGCCGCACCCTGGGGTGCTGCTAAGCCGGCTCTGTGGAAAGTGCAGGCAACCACTCCAGAGGTGACACCACACTGTGCTGCTGTCCTCATTCTCCCTGCCACCTTTTGTCTGCACATTTCTGGTGCATACCTAGTTTCCCAAGAGCCAGATAATGCTCTGTGTGAAGCTGAGAGAAAAAAATCAGGGGTTATTTTGAAGCTGAGGTCTGCCACAGGCTTGTCAAAGGCTCTGCTGCTTCCTCCAGCATGAGTGCCTGGCTGGGTGTAAGCCCCCTGCCCGTGTTGCCTTCCATGCCCGGTGCCTCATCTCCTCGTTCAGTACAAAGCAATGAAGATGTTCATCCTTATAGCTGGAGGTCAAAAACATTTTCAAAGTGCAATGGGAGTGGGCAGAGTTTAAAAAAGAAATGCTATGAATGGAAGAGCCAGTAAAACTTTAGATTTTGACATGCTAAGAAGAAAAAATTGCTTTAGATTCTGTATTAAAGAAGAATTGAGGACTATGTATGACCTGTGTACAAGTACGAATGGCAAAAGGAGGAAAAAAATTGGAAAAGGAAGAAAGAACAGTGTATGATATTCTCAAATATTGCTGTGTGGCTGAGGATTGAAAAAGTTCTGCCACTCTCCATGGTGACTGATCAAAAAATAGTGATAAATCAGTAAAACTCAAGATTTAGATAATTCATTTGATACATTTTCAGCAACTCATACAGCAAAGGTAGAATGCCTCTGATCAGAGCCATCAAGATGAGCAACGACAAAAAGATCCAAACTAAATTACCAATGTGCATTGGCTCCTTCATTAGTGGGAACTGACTCCATTAGAGGCTGAGTCTGGTTTTAGACATCAGAGAACCCAAGCACTCATTTAGGAAACCACCTTTCTCCTGCTTTCCTGTTGTAGAGCAATTTATTTTCTTTGAAACCATGTCTTTCTTTCCACTGCAGTGGCCTCACAGAGCATTTATCTTCTTGCATCTGTAGGCTCTCTGGGACAGGGACTCTTGATACTTGCCTCATGTAGGCTGTCAGCACTTAGAAATGAAAAACAGTAGTGGTAATAGGAATTTCCTACGCAGGTATAAAAGCGGATTTTGTTATACCTCCTGGCAGCAGCCAGTCCCCGCAGTAAATGAAGCTATAGGGAGGATGGGACACTAAGTCAGTAGCACAGCCATAGAGGCAGAGCAGCGCAGGTTCAACACCCCAGGCTATGCGTCCATCTAACCTTCCAGCCCTGATGCACCACTTCAGTGGGGAACCAAAAACTCCTTTAACCAAAGTGCTTCAGTGCCCGAGGAGCACTCTGGGTGTGCTCCACCAGCCTTGCAGCTCTGCCATGCTTTCAGGCTCACTGAGCTCTGCTCCCAGTGCTCACAGACCCTACACCACTGAGCTGTTGCAGTGCTTTGGTGAGTTACAGCACTCACTGTAACCTCTCTCGAAATTGCTACTAACCCACTAACTCCACTCAAGCATTGTTGCCTGCTTGTCAGACTCCAGAATTGAAATGTGCTAACTGTATTTCTGAAGCCATGCCTTGGAAAATATTTGCTGCATGGTCTAATGAGCTGCTGCAGCAAAAGCCTGCATACCTCGGAAATTTCCTGGGGTGTATAGGAAGAAAAAAAGCAGTCCTCAGTCTTCTTGGCAAATCACTGTGATCTGCCTTGGCTACGGGTTGGATCCCAATTTCTACAAAGCCCTGAGTAGCCTGTCCTGTCCTACAGTTGTTTCTGGAGTTTCGTGATGAATAAATGTGTCTCTGCTATGACCTGGTTAGTGAGTCTTGGTGGCAAACTGGCCTTCTCTTCAGTGAGTACCCGTTCCAAAATGAAATGGGGACCCAGTGAAACAAGTGATGCCAACATCAAACTAAATTATGCTAAAATCTGTTTCATTAGCATCACGATCAAAAATATAAATAAATGAATGACAAAAATATTCTGACTTTCTAACTCAGAAATGACTTGCGACATATTGAAGAAATGACATATTTTTCAGGTGCAACTGCCCAAAGTTAAGACCCTAATCCACAGAAAAGACACTGAATCTCCAGTCACGGGGGAAGGGAAGATAGAGAAGAAAAGAAAGAAAAGTACCACAGAACCTCTTGAAGTCATATAGCTGCAAGTCCAGATATGACTTCAGGAATCCATATAGGGAAATGCTAGCCCAGGCTTTCAGCTGATCTGAAGCAACTGCAGCAAATGTGTTGTGTGCACGACTGAACGGGCAGCCATTTAAACACGCCTTTGCCTGGTAGCATGAACCCACGCTTCTAAAACAAGCCTCTCCAGCAGTCTGCCAACATGCCTTCGCATCTGCCAAAATACAAGCTGCTTGCACAATCAGAGGGCACTGCTACACATATGGTTTTGACAGATTAAAATATGTGATTTTTTTTTTCTCATTTCTTTTTCCTCAGTTTCACACTCTTGTTGTCACATTGAGACTAATTCTAGATATTGAACCAATAAGACCTGAGGGCTTCTAGTTCAGTCATGATTTCTGTTCCCTTCGCTTTGTGCATCTTTTCTACAACTAACTCCTGAGATCTTAGCATGGTGCTTCTCATGAAGAAAAGCCACCTTCCCATTTGTAACAACACCTGAGGCATTAGTACTGACCAAACCTTGGGGTGCTCTGTTAACACTGTTTGGAGGTATGTGGTCTTGTTCTTGCAGCATAAGGATGAACTAGAAAGAAAGGAAAAAAATCTCCAATGCAGAATTTATGGAAATCTGAACTTATCAAACTGTAGAAAGAGTTCAAGGAAAGAGAGAAGGGCTTCTTGCAGCTGAACAGTAAATGAGATGAACACCTCAAGAAAGAAAAGAGTGGCACAGAGGAGACCCATAACCAAAAGCAGTAAGAAAGGGGACAGAGAATGCTGGACAAAAATAGCACCTTTGTTAAATTAGTACACATTTTATCACTGATTTCATAGGATCTAGTCTTCCTTTTCTCTGATGTCTCCTAACCAACATTGATTTGCACAGGGAATAAACTGGCATGATTCAATACAGATTTTTAAAGTAAAAGTGCTGATAGACTTTGGAGAAAGGAGTTAGTACAACTTCATCTACATCTCATGCAGCTCTTACACAGGTGACTGGATTTCAAGTTTTTTTCTGTTCTATTTATTGATATTTTATAAATATATGATTTGCCACCCCACTAGACCATTTCAGTTCTAATTTATTTATGTTTATTAATACACAATTTCATTAATGAAGTTAATTAACATGACAATGCTCACTTTAGAAGAGAAAATAAATTCATCCTTGGTTTAGAAGAGCCTAAAATTCTTAACATAGAGGAAGTTATGGTGCAGCCTAACTATAGCTTTTAAAGTTTCTTTTCTTTCCTACCTTTTTCTTGATTAGCTAATAGCCAAAAATTTGCTGTTTTAAACTAAATCAAATTTTCTACTTTTCAGCAGGATTCAGGTTTATTTATGCCAGTAAGGTATAGTAATTGAAAAGTAGTAAGATACATGCATGACAGAGGTCTACTTGAATATCTAATTTGTCTTAGATTTAAGAGAGAACAGCCAGTGTAAGTTACTATTGCTGGGAGTTAGTGTTCATCTCTAAGCAGATGGAAACTAGATATTTTAAAACTAACAGCAACAATTGACTTAAATATAGCCCTTTCTGAAGCCATGCAAAATCCTTCCATTGCCTTCCCTGAGTTTTAGATCAGAACATGTTATGGCGCTATATTTCATGCTTTACAAAATACAGGTATCGAACACATTTTGTGGATAGGACACCTGATGCAGAGAAAAGCGAAATCATTTGATCAAGCGCACTAAGAACAATGGTAGCAGAGACAAAACTCACAAACTAAAGGTGCCTATTCCCTCCCTGAACTTCTTGTTGCCATAGACTACACAAGTCTCTGTCAACCTCTGTGCACTCCCAGGTCTGTTGGTGTATTTGGAGAAATGCTGCAGAGAGTGTGACATATCACCTTTTTACTACAAAGTCCACTAAAGGCACTGGGAAGAGACTATTCATTTTGGTGAGCTTTGGACAGAATACTAAGAAGAAATGTGGGAACAAAGATGAAGTATCCCAGTCTGCACCAGTTCATGGAGGAGTAAGAGGATGGCCAGAGCAGCAGTAAAGGGAGCCCACCAGAGGGGCTTAACAAGGGGAATTCAGACTTACAGCAGCTCCCAATTTATCAAACCCATCATGCAGTTGCCAATAGGGAACTAAAAAGGGGCAAAAGCCACCTGTCCATTTAGTAGGCATTCTTCTGTCATACTGCTACAACAGCCATGGGAGTTGCTGATGCTCCCATGGGTATTTCCTTTGCCTCAGGTATTTTCAGTCATTTTGCATAGAACATTGATGAACAAAATAATTAAATAACATATATTCATTATGAAAGGGCCAGTATTAAGTGACATTTTAAAATGGTGTCACGTATTCAAACTATTTATTTTGGTAAAAATAACTTAGAAATAACTGTGTCATAGGCAGAAAAGAAAAATTAAATCGTGCCTTTGGACCTCCGTTTCAAATTCTTTTATACCCTCTGTATAGACAATTACAGCTACTACAAATGTTGAGTGATCAGTACATAAGCTGACTGACTCTTTATATTGCTTCCACAAAGAACAGAAAGAAACAGAAACTAGACATTGACTACTGACACTCTGGTAAGTGACATACAGTATAAGCTGTAGGTTCACTGATAGATCAGTATAAGGAATAGGCTGGGTCATATTTAATTCTTTGTTGTCTGGGATGAAATCTTTTTCTAGAAAATCATTTTTTTTTCCTGATGAGTAACTTGGAGAGTTGCAATTTACAAAACCTGAAAAAATTAGTAGTGTATAAGCAAAACACAAACATTATGAAAATACATATTTGCCTAAAGTTCAAAATGCTAAGAAATACACATATGCACATTTTTGTATTTTGTTTCATTATAAAGAAGAAAGAGAATAAAGTCTCAGTTCTAGCTTTAGAAATCTACAAAAAGAAACAGAAACCTATTTCAAAATGAAAGTTATCTTCACAATGCTTACAATTGCTTTTTGCCTCTGTCTCTCTCTTTGTTTGGCCCTTTCAGATTCCCGTTTTTCATACTCTTTGCGGTATTCTTCCCTCTTCAGCCTTTCATGCTGATATTCCTCATAGCTGTCATATCTAGGAAACATAACTTAGTCATTAAATCAAGCACCTGCATTTGTTAATGTAAATTTAGTAATACAATTTCTGGAATGCTTCATTATCTCTTGACAACTCCGAAAAGCAAACCAAATGTGCACTAAATGCACTACCTGGGTCTGCGACTGTACGGTGATCTGGATCGCGATCTTGCACGTAAGGGAGAACTTCTGTATGCTCGGTGTCTGCAGTGGCTGGACTCATAACAGTGACAAGATCTGCAGGAAGAAAAAACATTTACCTCTGTCATTCACTTTGAATCTATTTACACCATTTTCTCCTCAGCTACCTCTTACCTGAACTTACAATTTCTTCTATGCTACCAGTGAAAATTTCCAGTGGCAGTTTGTGATCTCCTAGTCAACTAAGGGGCCTCAAGTGATTTTGCCCCTTTCTGTAATGTTCCTTATTGAGGCTAACACAGAGCAGAGTCAGCCACTGTCAACTTCATCTGATAGGGACTGCAGTTAGATTGCCACCGGGCAGCTTGCAGATAATGGGAAAGGTTAGTTGGGTACATCTCTCACCAATTGCTCTGCCTCTGACCTGACTGGCTCCACTCAGAAAGGGTAAATTTAGCAAATTCAAAGGATAATGGCAACAAGTGTTTCTGTAGCAATCCTGTAACCTTCAGAGTTAATCAGTTCAGGGGCAATAAAAAGAGTTGCACTGGATTATTTCTTTCTTTTTTAATTTCTTTCCTTCAAGTCACTCTGTTTTTGCTGTTTTCCTTCTTACTACCTACAATAATGATATATGAATTTGCTGCACTGTACCTTGAAGAGGATCTACTACAGGGCGACCTTGATCTCGATCGGGAATATGGAGAACGGGAACAAGACCTGCGTTGAGGAAAGGACCTTGATCTAGAGCGTGTCCTTTGGGATCTTTGAGAAAATAAGGATTTGGGTGGAGACACTGAATCTCTGCATGGAGAGTTAAAAGAAGAGCAAGAAGGCGATACATCAAATAATGAATAGGCTTGTGTCCCATCCCAAGGGTAGCATAGTTTATCACTTTCATCTTCACTGTCATCAAAGAGACCATCCATTGCTAGTCCTGAATTTATAAACATAGGTAGTTTGGAAAATTGTTCATTACTGTAATCACTGTCCCTTAGTTCACTGGTCTTATCTGCTTCTTCATCAAAAACAGCTTGGCTGGGGTGACCAAAATGCTTATTCAGTTCAGCCCGAATTTCCTGGTCTTGGAGCTGTTTTCTGTTATTACTGAGGCATCCCTGCTGACTTGTCTGTAAAGTCTCTTTCTTGAAATACTGGTCTTGTTCTAAAGAAGAACAAATCTGACACTGCCACCCAGGTGAAGAATCCTTAAATTCTAGTTGTCTGGAGTCCTGAAGTTCCTGGGATATTTTAATGTGTATTTCCGATTTTGAATTCACAGATTGACAGTAGTCATGGTCACCAAACAGCCGCAAACTGGGCCGTTTTGTCTTTCTCTCCTCATGTCCACTGGACGGTACTGTAGTCTTGCTAAGCTGTGCATACAGCTCAGACTGTTCTGGACCCTTCTTGATCGGGTTGTTTCCTTGAGAACCGGAAGACTCACTATAGCGGGGCTTTTTTGAAGGTGGTACAACAGTCTTGCATGATGACTTCGGCTTAGGTGAAGTCCTAAAAGGATTATCCTGGTTGGCTTTATGAGGAGGGGTTGTAGGTGGAGTTAGGCCTAAGGGAAAAAAAGAAAAAAAGAAGGAATAGAATATTTCTAAGCACACAAAGTTCATTAACAAGGCATACACATTACAATACGTTAAAAAGCAAGACCTGTTCTACGTCAACTTAATATAATACAACTATTACTGGGAGCGAGAGTATATAGAGTTTGAGACACCAAAGTTCTGTGACAACAATAGCAACAATACTGATGCATTGCCATTAATCTTCAACATTATTTCTGCCCCTCCCCTTCCTCCATGATACCCGCCTCTTTCTCTGTAGATTCTGTCAGAAAAGATCAAGAGATAAAAATCAAAAGACTTTTTTGATAAAAATCAAAAAGATTTTGACATAAAAATGAAAAGTCAAAAGACTGGCACTGTCAAAAACCTACAGAAATTAGCAGATAAAAACCTGAATAAAGGAAGTCCAAAAAAAATAAACGAGCGCTACCAAAGCAACCTCTGTGGTACACAGAACTTGAATGCAAGGAAGTACGGCAAGTCTACAACTTGACTGCAATGACTCTTTGTCTCCACAGTTCATTAACTTAGTAAACCATTGCTAATGTATGTATAATACACTCTTGTAAGCATAACTAATACATTCTGCATGAAATGTGGTTCTGCAACTGAAACCGAAGTGAACAATAGGGCTACTACAACTGTAATGAACCATTGCACTTACAACTAAATATTAGTGAAAGTCACGAAGTAGGGAGTAGAAGTGAAACAGATTTAAGTATTTCAAGACTAACAACGTTGCTAACTACCATGATTTTTCACATAACTACAGTACATTACTTCACTATGGTGAAATGAAATTCCAGGAAGGTCAACAGCCCACTCTAGTAAAACCTGGGAACCAAAGCAACATCTTCCAATTATTTTTCTGAGGGTAGAATATGTCTCAACATTTCCTGTAGAAATCATAAAAATTCTTTTGACTTTGTAACGGATAACCCAGGACACCTGTGTAAAGTAACAGCTAACTCCAGCCACCGTTCAGGAAATTATTACTCTTCAGAAAGGTACCTTTTGTGCTACATTTTAAAAACTTGCTTCTGTCTGATTGACAGAATTGCAATTCTTTCATTTTATCTGTCCTAATGTAATTTAGAATTATATATGCTTAAAATTAAATGAATACATATGTATTTTCCTGAGTTAGGAACTGAGATTAGGGAGTTGTCCTAGATTATCCAGTTCATCCTTAAACACTCCAGGGGACGGTGCTGTCCAAGACTTCTTTTTCTAAGCCAGGCAATGCGCTTTCCATTACTTTCTGAGCAAGAATGAAAAGAGAGTGCAGACACTTCCAGGAAATGTGTATTTCAAACATGGCTACAGAGTTTTGTTTTGTATTTTTAACCATACAATGGAGCTCAGCAGATCAATGCAAATGGAACATGTTTTATAGTGTTTTGCTGTAAAGAAGAAAAGCGTCCATCAATGCATAGTGCTCCCTACGGATCATAAATGGAGACTGGGAGTCCCATTGCATTAGCTACAATGAATTTGTTCCAGAAAAAAAAGAAGATAGGAGTACTAAGACATGAATACTTGATGTGAGAAAGAAGACTGATTTTGTCTGAACACTTGGAAAAATGGTTTACGAGCCACCCATGGCTATGTGAAGACTAATGCCATCAAAGTCAGAGAAACTAAAACAAAGATGCTGTAACTCTAGTTACTCCAAATGCTCGTTTGAAACTGAAACAGTTTTATGCAAAGTCATCAGCTATTTCCTCTAATTTGATTCCTCAGTTTTCATTTCCTTCCCAAAAATTCACTTGAGTCAGGAGTATAGATTTCACACCTTATCTACCTTATTAACAAATATTTTTTACTACCAAATTAATTTTTGGCAAAATGAGAACAGTCCTCTTCAAAATTCTTCAAAAATCATTCCTGGATTAAATATGCAGGGTCATATTCAACAAAGATTTGAGTAAGCAAGGATTGTTTTCTAAATAAAAAACTTAGAACTGGCACTTTTAGTTATGCAATTATACAGCCCATGAGAAATCCTGGGGTTACTGACTGAATTTTCAGATGCAGTTTTAAAGAAAGAATGAAATAGGAGAATATTAATTCCAGCCCCTCTTCGTTGCTTTCTTATAAAATTCTACCACTGCACAGTGAACACCTGCACACTTAAAAATTTTGGTACAAGAAACCCCAGAGAGAATCCAATATCCAAAATAAAATATTGTTTCCATTCCCACTTCTTTCAAGCTAGCCCTGGCAGAAAGCAAGCTATACACAGAGCACAATGATCTCCAGAAGCCCAATGAGAGTCCAACAGTCTTTAAAGGGGGGAAAAAAACAACAAAACCTTCCAAAAGTACAGAGTGAGCCAAATTTACTGGCACTTCTTTTGCTGGCAAAACTGTGCTGGGGACATCCTAAGAAAGGACTTCCTCGTGGCATTTTGGCTCTTTTCCTGGTTTTCAGCAGAAGCAGGAAGTGCTCAAGCAAGTATGAACAGCTAGAAGCTGGAAAATGTTCATTTAACTTTTGAACGAACTTCCACAGGGGGACAGAGGGGGAAGTGAAGTTTTGAATTAGCCCTTGTTTAAGTCAGTGCTACAGAGACTACCTTCAGCGTGTCCCGTGATCAGTGTCCAAAACGTGAACTTTGAGCAAATGACGTGGTGGCACAATTTGCTCATCAGTGTCACTTTTGCTCATCTGTACACTAATCACTGGTTATCTTCACTTCAGGCCGTGATCCTAAATCAAGTGCTACAATATCCTATAACCTTTGGATTATTTCATACATGCCGATTTCTCCATGAAAGTGTGCATTTTAGTATTGACAGTACAAGGTATATTCTGTGCTCTCTCTTGAACTTAGCAGGTTTTGACAGATTTATGGAAGGACAGATGGCCATTACAGGCTGAAGGCTGACAAGAGGCAGTTCAGAGCATTGTTAACACACTTGCACAAACTCTCAGCAGTGCAGCACTGTGCAGAATGTAATTCAGACTATAGCTTTTTTATTGCTGCCTATTTTCTTTTGTCAAAAGAGCCTGCTGTGCACAGCAACAAATGGCTGCCATTACCCAGAATGTAATGGGTGTCAGACAAATCACGTAACACAAACAATCAAGAGTATGTAGGTCATATTTCAACAGAGCACAACCTTAGCAATAT
Organism: Aythya ferina; assembly: GCF_964211825.1. Lineage (NCBI taxonomy): Eukaryota > Metazoa > Chordata > Aves > Anseriformes > Anatidae > Aythya > Aythya ferina. The sequence goes on from NC_140300.1 coordinate 18,585,857, forward strand.
TTATGATTACTGCATTGAAATGTGCTCTATAATAAACAAGTACCTCTACATCACTCACACTTATGTACTTCTGCACAGCAAATCTGTTAGAAGTGGTACATACTCTACAATCATCCCCCTTAAACAGTCTTTTTTCTTTTTAAAGTAAAAGGCAAGTATTTTTTCATGACATGCTATAAAACCATTTTCTTTGTAGGGACTTTTCTTTAATTGAATGGCTTCGGTAAATGGTACGTTTGCACTTTGCCTTGCTCTGTCTATATACCATGAACCCGCTCAGTGATTTTGCTCTTGAAAATCGTGTCTATCAATTTGCGAACACTGCTGCCAAATCAGCACCGTCCTCTCCATGTCTGTGCAACAAAAGGTGTTTGCACGTGAGCCAACTCCGCCACCTTGGCCGAGCGACTTCTTTCAAGAAAGTCTCGGGGGGAGTGCAAATACTTGTGATGCATACCAAAACCGCGCTGAAAGAAAAACACCTAACTCATTTAGTTCAGCTAGGCTGATAATCAGAAATTAGGGGAGAGCATTTGCATAAAATGTGACATCTTGACTTTTTAGGACTCATTTGCAATGCTGTTTTAGACAGACACCAACCTTTCCACAACTCTACTGTAACCGTTAGCATTTAAACATTTGATGATGCTTGTTGTGCTTTGGTGGGAGGAATGCGAATTAGTGTCTTCTGGGGAACGCAGCCATTCAACCTTTCTGCACGTGCACTGGGCTTTTGAGAGGCATTGAAAATAATTTCTTTTATACCTTCAAAGTTTGAAAATGGATTGTCAAGGGAAACACTCTTTAAGGCCACTTAAAACATTGAACACAAGGTAACAGCTCAATAGATTAAAAAAAAATCAGAGGAGCTTTTGTGTGGCACAAGATTGCAGAAGCTAGGAAAATATAATAAAATTAAATAGCCATCATATAATAAAAAACTACATGCTTGTTGAGTATTCAGTTTAATCTTGTTGTCAGTGCTGCAGAGAATAAATACAGACCCTTGAAAATATCTAATAATTTACTAGATTTTATTTCCCCAGACAACTCTCTGCATCTCTCATTTCATCAGAAATCATTCTGAGGTCAAACAAGTTCTTATGTGATAGATCTTAAGTATTTGTTCTGACAACTAAGAGGTAACAGATCTAGAGGTGGGCAAATAACAGGGTTTAAGTATCCATAAAGACGCTCATGAATTCCAAATCACTGTTCAAGCTGATTGTGTTCGTATAGGCTTTTCCACCATCTTTTTGGAGAGAAAAAAATTTGCACCCAAGACAGACCAGAGTTTTATGTTCAGGTAAATTACAAGGATCTGTGTGCAAATGAGAGACTTCTCACTAAGTCACCTGTTGCTTAGCGAGAGGGTGGAAATAGGCTTCCAGTTATCAATTGCTGCTTGTATGGCATTAAAGCCTTAAGCATGTAAACTCACCTCATGCATTTATATGATGGCTTTGAGCTTTCAGGAGTGAAAGTTAAAAAAGGCATTGAAAGAACTGAGAGGGATGAACTTCAAACGCTTAGAAGGCATGCCATCTAACTTCTGACATTTAGAAGTTCAGTGGACAAAAATGTCCCATGTTCTGGGAAGACATTGCAGAGGTTCCAGTGTCTTAGCAAAGTGTTTGCAATGCAGCTAGCTGTGGAAAAAAAAAGGCAGAAGAACCTCTCCTGAGCCTCTGACTCACAGTAAGGCTCACTGTACGCAGAAATTTTACCCACTACATTATCATAATCTCCATGTCATGATGTTCTGATCCATTTTCCACAGAATAGCACCAGAAACCAGCTGAAGGGGTTGTGATTTTAGATAGCAATGGACTTATTCCTCTATCATAGACCATTTAAAGTGCATTCAGAGAATTCTTACATTCTTACACATGGTTTCCTTTGAAAGCACTAGGAAATATTTGTTCTCTGTAATTTGACAAATGCATGTTTTGACAGTTTTAGGGAGGAAAAAGTTACATTCACGAGTACTAACAAATCCATTCTAAAGCAAGATATAGCTCTGGCAAGAGAACAGCTTCAGTTTGACTTTCGATATGTGAATCCAAAATGTATGTGTGACGAAGATTGATGGCTCGTGCAGGAAATGTTTTTATTTATTTATTTTTCTACTCTATAGTTAATTCATCAGTGAGGGAACCAATGTTGTTTTCAGCAGAGAGATCAAGGGAGTTGCTATTTATATTAAAATACTTCGTGCTTCGATAGTGCGAGCAGCACTACTAATGGTCTTTTCAATTCGGCAGTGAGATCAAGGCAACTCCAATTTAAATTATAATAAATAGTGCTTGTACAGTGCAAGCTGTCCTGTATAAGGACAATGAGCAATGTGGTTATCTGGATATAATTTGGAGTTGCCAGGGTCTCACTAAAGAACTCCAAGGTATTATTAATCACTACTGCTACTGTTTTTTTGTTGTTGTTTGTTTGTTTTTTTTGGTTGTTGTTGTTGTTGTTTTTACTGAAGTGGGTCCCAACTGTGCCATGATTTACTCACATACACTGTAAGCTCTTCAGTATTAGAGCTTGTTTCTGTTATGTACCTGTCTGCTTCCAGCACAAGTAGACTCATGACACAAGACACTACTGCAATACAAATAAATGACTTAGAGAGTAAGACATGCATAACCACTCATCTTTTTATACATTTATATACATACATGAATATAAAAATAAAATCTATGTATATGCAAAGGCAGAGATTAATACAGCTGTCAGGTGATGAAATGCAATCTCCTGAAGAACAGAGTCAGTGCAACACCAAGTCCAACAGCCACTATGCTCTACACTGCTTGCGTAGAGCCTGCCCACATGTGCTCCACCAGCTCTTGTTCTCCTTGACTATCATCAGTTAATTTTCTAGCTAGATTGTGTCTATTTCCAGAAGGAATATTTTCATAGTACAATGTTCCTGTTCACATACTTATCCAGTTGTGCTATTTCACAGCTTCTGATGCATTTTTTAATGTGCTAGCTCTCCTGGTTATATTATCTAAAACAGCCACAAAGTTGTTTCATTACCTCCTCTGTGTGCAGCAGACAGAGTGGAACGAGTAACGCCAGGACCATTCTTGTTGCCTTTATTAAACCAGTACGAGAGGACTGTCAAGGGGTCAGACTGGCTCTCAATTTCTGTCCAGTCAGGTGTGCAGGCTGCTGCCTTTCTCGCTGGAAGAAAGCACTGCCCCCTTCAGTGACTTGTGCTGCTGTATGAACCCTCTGCTGTCGTTACCTCATCTGCCCCTTCCACTTGGTAGCACTAAGCACTGACTCACCACCGTGCTTAGAAACAGGCATCCTTGTGCAGATTTGCTCTCCAGTAATGATAAAGGAGGCTTCTCTTCTTCAGGCCTGTTGGCATTGAATGGGATTATCCTGCTGCATACAGTGAATTTTGCCATTTTTGTATCAGTTTTGCAAAAGGAAGGTGCATTGAGAGGATGCTTTGGTTTTTCATGGGAGCAATGAGTAAGACTGCAGATTTACAGGACATGTCAGAGGAAAATGTGCATATTTTAATGCTGAACTAATGAGGAAGTTTCTGAAAAAGGTGACACAATGGTTGTAGGGGGGTGAAAGCAACAGCCCAAAGTACATACACAAACCTAGAGCTTGGGCCTGCTCTTGTGTTAGCTGCCACTAACTGAGGGGTCCTCAAGCTGATGTTCAGTACCTGAAGATCTATCTTGCAATGCCCCCCAAAATGTCAGAGATCACATAATTTGCAATCCACTGTTACCCCTAGGCATGCTCCTGTGAGAAATGCATGCCTTTTCAGTACTACAAAACTAAGAAAGAAAACAATCTTGGCAGCAGCTCTGGTGGAGCTCAACATGTGCTCTTGTGCTCAGTTATGGACACTTCAGAAAAACAGAGGCAAAACAGATCAGAGGAGAGCAATAAAACATATCTGATGTCTGAGGAAATTGACTTCTGTGGTACGAGCAGATGAATTAAGTGAGTGTAACAGGTGAGGCATCAACTGAAGCTGCACATGATAAAAAGTCTACACATCTTCGAAAGGCACAAACACGAAGGATATGAAAGGAAGAGGACAGAAGAGAGGTGGTGTAAGGTGTGCTAATGGGAGATATAAAGAGAAAGTAAGAACATAAAATGAGTATCTTTTTTTTTTAAATTACCTTTAAGCTATGGAATAGTTTTTCAGTGGTGAAGGAGAAAGCTGTTATTTGTGACATATTAATCTAGAATTGACAAAGCACTGAAACATGCAGTCACGTACAGCCCTAGACCGGCCTGGAGACAAACTGGATGACATAACTTTTCCATCTGTAACATCTATTACACTCTGCTGTGGGGTTTGTCTTTGAAAGATGGTGCTCGGCAGTACAAAAATCTATGGGGAAATGGGGAAGTACAACAGATAAATGGTTTCATTCATATTTTTCCAGAAATTATGCTCTCTTGTGTGGGTTTAGAGCCATATTTTCAAATACATTCCTTCTCAGGTAACTGGATAAAAAGCCAATGCTAAACTGCATTGAAATTAATCTGCTGGAGACCTCTGTAAGATCTCAGTATTCGTGTTGTATATTAAAAAGAGCAAACACACACACAAACCATGCTTAAAGGAAAAGCTAACCCTCCCCATTTCTCACCTGCAGTTCCAGAGAGTTCCACACTTAAGGTTTGTTCAATAGTCTTGTTCTCAAATGGGGAACCCTTGGGATCACTGGAAGACAGGGCACATTTATAAAAACAAGCTGAAATGGAGTTGCTGTAGCCAAAATGTATTAACACCCCCTCCCTTTTATAAATGTTTGCACTTTTTAGTACTTACTTTGGTGACTCGGGCGTCAACGGAAGTGATAAACTTGTTGGTTTGGCTAAAGGGAAAGAATAAAATGATTATGGAATATTTAAGCATTCTATAACATATACTAAAAAAGGTATTTTTTATTTTGGTGCTGAAATCCCCTATTAGTCAGTTTGGGCTGAGCTCTGACAGTTCAATAGCCATTTCTGTGTATCTCAGATAAGTAAGGAGACTCATCCTGATTCCTTATCACCAGTACCAAAAGGGCACCTAATTTCAACAACGATTTACATCAATTACTGTACACAGCCCAAATACAAGAACCTTTCAGAAGGAGAGTGGTACATGTAAAAAATAATGAATAAATCTACAGGATGCACTATGAAAATGTTATTTTCTCTTAAATTTAATTTAGACTACAGTCCACTTTTTATTTGGAAACAAGAGCAGCAGAATAACTACAAAGTAACAGAATGTTATGAATATTCAGTTAATTTTACTTCTACAATGTACAATTTTATATATAGCACTGAGAATAGGTTGTTTCTATGAGGCCAGAGTCCAACTTGCAATAGTCCAAATTACCCTGCAAACTATGACAAGCCATGGATACAGCCACAGATGGTTAAAAATGGGGCTGACGCTCTCAGCACTACAATCCCTACATACGCAAAAGCAAAGCTCTGGCCATAAAAATACAAGTCTTTGTAGCTTTTATTCATGCAAGCTTGTATTTCCTCAAAGCAGGCCAAGAACCAGGGTATTTTAATACAACTAAAATTCTTTTAATTGCCAGAAAAATGTTTAAAAATTGAAAATAATATTATTTGCAAATTTTACTTTTTAGAAGTTAGATTGATGCTTAAACACAGAGAGCATTGTACCAAGAAAAACAGCAGGGGATCTCTTCTGCAAATTAATTACTTAAGACAAAATGTTCCCCTTGAACACTCCTGCACTGCAGATCTTTTGTCCAGAGTGTCACTACTGCGTATTTCGTATTCATTCCAGGCTTGGAGCTCCCATCAACATTAAAGGATTTTATATGCAAATTGATTACTTTTATAAGCTCTAGAGCATTCCTGGAGTAATATTACATTTTTTAAAAATTAACTCAATTCTCAAGAGCTGCATATTGTTTCTCCTCCTCCCCATATGAAAGTTAGAAATGGAAACTCAGGTGTTCACCTTAGGTTCACCTTCCTCAGAAGTCACTGCCAAAGTGAGGAAATGCACCAAAATGGGTTATTTGTCTGATCCAGCACTGCCACTGACTCATGCATAAAAAAGGATTCTATAAGACTGAACGTAAGGTGACATATCTTAGTGTGCATTTTATATATACCTATGATACTAATGTTTGTGACTGTTGCCAGTGGCTACCTAGAGGTAAAACTGGCTTAAAAAGCATAGATCTTGCTGTAAGGCTCAGGAAGAAAGTTTGTACAAATGTTCCCACTGTGTTTTAGAGGATAAAATCTACATATACTTACCCAGATTAGGCTTTCTAAGAAATGAATGTTTAAGAGCTATTTAAGCCTTTAAAAAGTATCTCTGGCTCTCATATAGAGAGGCAAATCAGAATACATATACATATAAAATCTGAAGCGCTGAGGCATAGTATCAAGGCATTATCTCACACTCCAACGTATAAGGCAGAGATCACTGAGCCTTCCCACTGAGAAATTCATATACCAAAACACCCTTAATTTTTTATTGCTAAGTAAGGGCTTGACCAAACCCTGCTCCTGCAAAGGATTCATCCGCATTTACAGCCACTGATAAATATTTAGCCAAGACAATATTGTTTTCCATGGTGCCTGTTTATTAGTTTCAAGTTCTATTGTGGTATTTTATTTGTATTAAAAAGTGTTTATATGAAGTTGCTTGTCCCTGTAAATTGAAAACATTCAGGTTCCAAAGAACTAAATTTCCTCATGGGCAAATTTCGATGCAAAACTACAAATGATCTTTAGCATGAATGGGTTTGTGGACATTCCTGTGGGTTTGCAATATGTTTGCAACAGTAACCCTAAAGGAAAATATTGTTTGACTTTTGTGAGCTTTCACCAACTTTGAAAAAAAATATCAGACCCTGATTATTTTTTTAAATGGAGCCAATTTTTTTGTACTTTTGATTAAATGTATGAAAAAATGATTGCATGTCTGTGAATACCAGTTAAATTTGCAAGGTCAATTCTGCATGAATTGACTGTCCAAGCTGAAAGCATTATATTCTCGTATTTGTATTATATGCAGATCCATTGATATTGAAGTCATATATTGGTGTATGAGACAAATCTGATGAAAAAACATTTCAGAAGCCTGTAAATTAAACTGCAGGAATTAAAGAGAGTTATTTCTCTCTGCCTGTAATTTCATCTGCAATACCACTAAAGTCAGAGTCATCTGTTAAACACTGGCAAGTTGGCTACATGTCCTGTCAGAACTTTCCTAATTTCTCCCTCCACAATGTTGTGGGCTCACCTTGCCTTGTTTCTTTGCATGAAATCTGCACAATTGCCCAAGCTAGGGAAAAATTCAGCTCTGATCTGAACAGGAAGATTTTATAATTGGTATTTATGTACAAGTGCACATACATCCACATATACCATACATGTGTGTATAGGATACCTTATACATGATATGCTTTATTGCACCCAGCAACGTTAATAAAGCCCTGTGTAACCTCTGGCAGGTCTGTGCCTGGTTCCAGTACCATCACAGTATGAGACCCAGGTTTGAGATGTACAGTTCAGTCTGGATTTTCTTCTGAAGCAGTCTGCTGAAACTAGCCAGAAGGAGTGGCAGTTGGCATCCAAGAAGCTCTAAGGGCAGCTGGACTTCTTTCTTACAAGAAATATTGTTCAGAAAATTTGAAACCATAATGGGGAAAAATATACTTTGGATGTCGGAACATACAGCAGCAAGAAGGGTATTTAATTATGGGAAGGGAAGATTATTTTATTAAATTTGCTTATACCTCCTAATGAAGAGTGAAAGAATAGATTTGATGAAGGCTGAAAAAGCAAGGGGAGGGAGTGAGAGGAAAAGAAGAGAAGAAAAAAAAAAAAACAACAACAAAACATATGCCGTTTACAATTACCACTTTAAAAATCCCTGAACAACACATATTGGGTCATATCCTGATCTCTGTTGCAGCTGGATAACTTCCACTGATTTCAGGGGAGTCATCCAGGATTTGCACCGATGTGGCTGAGGTAGGTATCTGGCCTTCTAGATGGCCAGTGTATCCACAGATGTATTTTAAAGTAAGAGTAACTTTAAATAAGCTCCCTTTGGGCTCATAAGCTTTTACTGCTTTCCTTTATCTTGGGAAAACAGGCAGGGAAGGAGGGGAGAGAAAGCAGTAGAGGGGTCTTTAAGTTCTTGCATCTCTGCCATAGAAGCTACTTGTAATATATCCCAGTTCTTTATGCATCAGAGGGTACTAAAAGTCAACACAAGTGTTTAGTTTGGGCCATAAAGAATCTAAAAAGAGAGAGGGAAAGATCAGGATGGCAGCTAAACTTCCAACTATTTACAAAATAAAATTACAAACCAGCATTCCAGCTTTAACAGGAATGACACATTTATTGCTTATTCGGTAGCAGTGAGAGTACTATTTATTGTCTCTTAAGGACGATGTGGCAGGTTAACAATGCCTTCAGTTTTACGCTGGCAAAAAGAAAGAAGCTCACTAATGAACTGACCTGCCCAGCTTGTTTAGGGGTATAATGATTTCTTAGTAGTATAGGACTCTGTGAATAAATATCTCCAGCTAGCTCAGTATATTAATACATAGTATTTGCTAAACTTACTTTTTTCTGAGGTTCCTTTTCTGGGGTTGGAGGCGATAGAGGCAGGATTACAATTGTTTAAAAAATAAATGTATCTAACCAATTTTAACTTCATTATGCTGTTTTAAAACTGTCTAAACAGAAGAGATGCTGGATTTACAAAACTAATCCAAAGAACAGAAAGTGTATGGAGGGTATTCACAAGCACTGCATGTCAGCTTCCCTCCAATACCAAAGCTAAGTTCTGAGCTCCAACACCTACCTTGCAGGTGATTTGTCTGAGACTGCAGATGGGGCTTCCTTTTGGAGGTGCATTTCTCTTTGCTGCTGTTCCTGTTCTCTGCTGGTTTGGTCTGAGGAGGGTCATCATTTGTAGTCAGATATTTGAGAAGTTCAGAGCAGGGACGTCTTTGTGGCTTTTGCTGTTGACAAATGCTCTTTGCTTTATTGCTCCATGAATTCTCAGTCTTAAAAACAGGGCATAATAATAAAAAAAAAAAAAAAAAAAAAAAAAAAAAAAAAAAAAAGGCAGCAAAAATTAGTGAACTGAACCTTATCAGAATGGATATAGGTTTTCTGAAGAGATGAGATTTTCAATGAAGTGTTCAGTCTAAGTGTACTAGATCTATGAGCTGTGAATAATTGTTTGCAGAACAAGAAAAGAAAATTACATTTAAAATTCCTAAATGACATTTATACAGCTTTTATTTCATTTCTCCAACATTTCAATGTTCCTACTCAGCAACATGTAACTAACAAGACCCTACAGCGCCTTTACTGTGAACAAAAAAATAAGTTGGTTTAAACCTTAATTTGCTGCTGATTGCTTGAGCCCAGTATTCACAACTCTCTTAAGTACCCCTAAACGCTCCGTTTTCAGTTACAGTGAATGGCAAGACAAACATTGTTTAATACTGCCTGCTAACACAGAATTATGTCAGAGCTGCCATTCTGCCCAATTAATGGCTGATATACATCTTTTGCCAAGAATCCAGTGCAATTTTTCTTAGCTCAGACAGCTGGTAAAATGGCAGTCCCGCATCCTGGAGTCACTCATAAACAACACCAGCCCATCAGCAAATTTTATCGTACCCCCTGCTATTCTGCGTGTCAATAAAGTAGGCAAGAGTAACAGACGGTGGGACTGCAGCTGAACTCTGCCAAAAGAAAAAGCACAAATGAAATATTCAGAGCATAAAGGAGCTCAGGTGATTTTCTGGAACCCAGTCTATAATCTGTGCACGTTTTTGAAACGGTTGCAGGATAGTAGGCAGATTAATACCACACATACAGATCTATTGCTTACTTGGTTGCTGAAAGCATAAAAGACCTTGTTACAGTTTTTCTTTTTTTTTTTTTCCCTCTTATTACAAAGATTAAGTTTGTACCTTAACAACCACAGGGCTTGTTCTGATCCTGTGATTTGTGTTTGCATGGTTTTGTGTGCTGAGACCACTGCATTCATTGTAATTTAGCTGAGTGTTGGCTGGAGCCAGCAAGAGCTTCTTAAGCTACAAACACATCAGGGAAGGGGAGGAGGAAGGAAAAGAGTAAAGTTATGCATCTTTATGGATTAAAATGACTTATCTACATTTTTGCATAGTTACTTAAAATTAGCTATATCAACTTCAGCAAGCAAAGTACATTAAAACAGAAAGAAGGGCTCAATATTCCCCAGAGCAAACAGATTTCATTTTCTTGTGAGGCTTGGCAGCAAATTTCTGTTCACTTTCCTGCAGTATACTGCAGGGCAAGCAGAAATGGCAGGGGCCTTGGATTGCTGAATCCAAGGCAAAGCAAAATTCTTGGTAATCTGTTTGACAGAACAGGTCTCTCTGATCTAAACACAGAAGTTAACTTTAACAGAATAATGGATGCTTGTATCTGACTGCTGCTGCGGAAGTCAGGGATAAGGGGCTTTCACTAGAAATAGAATCACGTCTCAAACTATCTTTACAGAGCAAAAAGCATATAAGGTTTCACCCACATCCTCACCCAGGATTCGGTTTTGCCCTGATTAACACTAAGCTGGTGCTTACTGGTCAAATCAACAATAAAAGCACAAAATTAGCCCCACATCACACCAGACTCAATGGGCATTTCTCTACAGATCACCCAAAGGAAAGTCTAAACATACGTAGAAAAAAGCCCCAAGAAATGTAACATGAATTAAAAACCATTACACTGACTTATTTGAACAGAATAATGAGCAAAAGTGTCAGTCATTAGCACAAGAAACTCAAAAACAATCTCTTCAATCCACTTTTTAATGGATTCCATTATTAGTCATCCTACAATTGTTGTTGTTTTTTTTTTTTTTTTTTTTTTTTCCCCACTTAAGTTTCAGTTCTTTACTTGATTTTCCTTTTCAGTCTAAATGAAAAGTCCAGACCTTACTGTGACTACATCATACCCATGCAGCGGGTAGCCAGAGGCACATCCAATTCCTGTTAAACAGTAGGAAGGGTTCTTACTAGAGACGGCTCTTCTGCCTCCTGGGTTGGAGGGGTGCCGTCGGGCATTGGGGAAGGGCTAGCGTCATTTTCATTGGTCACATCTCCATCTGTCAGTGCATCAAACGAAGGCAATCCATCCTCATCCACAGGGATGCTGTCCAGTGTCTCAGTGAGAACTGCTAGCAAGTTCGCCTCATTCTCTTCATCTATTTTCTGTGTGAGGAGACAAAAAAAAAACAAACACAAAAAAGTGGAACCAGATGAGAAGACAAAAGGAACAAAACAATGACTCTGTATGTGAACAAGCAGTCAAAACATCATTAAACTAGCTCTTGAAACAGTAACCTGCAACAGCATCGCGGAAGATGTAATTAAGTGCAATAAAATTATCCGTCTTTGCATTCAAGAGAAATCTCTTTGCATTTGCAGTACATTGTTCCGGTTTACTCTTTTTCCACAATTCTTCTTCCTACCCAGAGTGAACACCGATAAATAATCACGCCAGGATTGCATTACAGGACATGCCGAAGCTGCTGACACCGAACGATGGTGTCAGCCCAGGCTGTCTCCTTCTTTCTCTCTTCAACACTGCACACCAGTTAATTGACCTGACAAAATTACAAGAATCAGAGAATAGGACAGCTAATCAGAAGACCAAAATGAATTAACAGAGAAGTCTGGCAAACCTTGCTCACACATGTAGCCCGGTGCAAGAGAGAAAGGGTTTCCCTTCAACACGTCAGGAAATACTTGCTCCAAAAAACAAGCGAAAACTTCTTGTTCCTGAGCATTTTTGCATAAGACAAGCAATCAGGACTCATATTGTAAATGGCAGATTCTTTGGGTTTCTTTTAAATGAATGTATTAAGCAGGTTGCCTTTGAAGTTCTCCTTTCGAGTTACATAGTTTGAGTGCTCAATGCAACTATTGTATGCATTTATCTAATTCCAGCTGCAATTATAAAAAGTAGATTAATTCCTAATCAGATGCGGCTCTAATGTTAATTTATATTGGATATCTTCTTTCAGAAACAAGACTTCCTTTTGTCAAATTGAGTAAATTTAAATACCTTCCAATTTTTTAATGAAATATAGTCCCTGCTGTAAATTACAGTACATATTTTTGGAGTACTAAGAGTTCTGAGGAATAGAATTGTGTAAAAATCATTACATTTATTCTTCAGAAAGAGTGGAAATTGATCTGGACAGATCAATTATCTAGGATTTTTAGGCTGATCCTGGTGAGGTTAAAATAAATGAAAAGCCTTTCCCTGGTTCCAGGGATCTGACCCAAACTCGGGGATATCAGCTGGGAGTTTTTCCACCCACTTCACACTGGCTCATCGCTCTCCTGGTTCACACTATGACGAGATTTCAGCTAAGTTCAAATCTCACATTTGAGAGGGAATTAGCAATGAATATACACATAAGTAAAATAAAAGCTCACCTTCTTATAAAAAATAGTGTTAGAAAAGTCAACATCAAAACATTGGCAGTAACATCTCAGAAGAGAAAAAAAAAATCAAGTGAACCTGGGTGTCCCCTCGGTATGACTTTTTCCTGCAATGCTGCATTTACCAGGCTCTAAAGAGAGATGACCATAAACCACACAGATAATTCCTCCTGTCAGGCTCTTCTGACAAATCAGCCTCACAGGTTCTTGCAGACAAGCTCCATCTTCTTGTTAGAAAGCCACAAATTGCTCTGGTGCTTACAGCACCGTCTCCCAGAAATGAATAAACACTCAAGCAAAGCTAATGCTAAGGAGAAGCATTCACTTATAAGGCCAAAAGGTGCTTGGCCACTGAGAAAAAGAATCGAAGTCTATGCGTCTAGTAACTTCCACCGTACCATATAGAAATATGCCTAGTGCCATGGTAATTCAGATGCTTTACTCCACTGCAGGTGTAGAGGGTATGGAAATAAGCAGAGGGAAGCCGCCCTGTGAATAAAATCATGCTCCAAATACAGTTTTCACAGTCACTTTTTGAGAAGAAAAGAGGAAAATTAACGGTGTCACTTTTAGAAAAGTATAAAAGGAGGGTATTAGGCAAAGAAGCACTTTGCATTGTAATAAGGCAGAATGGCATGGACTCCAGTGAAATCACTGCCCCAGGTGATTTGGGGGATTCTGGCTGCCTGACCCCTGCCTTAGCAATGGGAACGTCCCCAGCAAGTCCAGCTGGTAGGGTGCCCCTCCACCCCGTGCTACCGAGCACTTCAGCACATGGAGCTGACAACAAGGCTCCAAGTGTTACTATTTCTAACTGGGAATGCCTCCTTTAATAATAGCATGCCAGAGGAAACCCTGATATTTGCTGTTAGCTGCTTAGCTCTCGTGCTTTAAACAGACATTCAAGTGCGCTGACATTCAAGAACAGAAAGTTGAGTGGACACTGGTCCTCATCACAGCAATTTCAATTAGTTTTGTACAAGTTTCAACATTCAAACACCCCAGAGAAAGCAAAGGATGTGACAAAGAGGACTCTGTTAAACAATTAATGTCACTTTCCATTATTGCTTCAGTCCCAATTTACAGAGCAAATAAATCAAAGTCACCACAGATGAAGCACACTAGCTGGCTAACACATGTCTATTCACAAATGACATGGCAGTAGGAACACATTAGTCAGGAAAATGACATTGCAAGATAACCTTTTAAAGGTTTAACTATGCTATTGCTCCTAATTGTCCTAAATTACTGTTTATAAAGAAACACATTTATTAGATACAGCAGGAACAGGGCTGAGGAGAGATGCGGAGAGAGAGATGGTCGGGCACATCACCGTCTGAGTAATAATCACTGAAGCAGCAACTTTCTGCTTTGCTATCACAGCCTGAGTCGTGGTGTTGACAGCACTGGGGAGAAGCAATGCTGTGGCCAAATGCAGGATATTTCACGGTTTCAGCGCTGTCACCTAGAAGTCCACATTGCAGAGCAGGCTCCAACCTGCTCACCAAACAGACTCGGAATGAGGCCCATGAGCACCTTCAGCATCTGCTGAGGGCAGTGGAAGTGAAGGGTGCTCGGCACCTGAGTAAGGCACTCAGAAATCCACTCGGTTGTGTTCTGAGCTTCCAAGCTAAAAATTATTTGCTTCCATCTAACGAAGTGGCCGTGAAGTTTTTAGACCACCTGAAGGAAATACAGAACGTAACAAAAAGGGGTGGAGGACTATCTCACATGTAAAGCCACACGGCAAACACGTGGGATTTTTACGCTCAAGAAAACACTTCATAATGACTGTATTTTGCTAACGAATGGAACTTTTTAATGCAGAAGCAGTTATGCATCACTTCTCAGCCATGTCACATGAACTTCTGAAAATATTTCGTTGCTGGTTTAACATAAAGACAGCGGGGCCACAGGGTTTCTTGATCCCTGTAAATTTCCACCTGCCAGAAGGAGGCAGGGAACCTGAGCATGGCACTGCGTGCATGTGTTTGCATGTATCTGAGTGCTAGAGTTTCTAGCATATCTAGAATGATATTTGCTCTGAAGAAAATAAGATTTGGCACTGGTGCCATTGTGTACCAAAAAACAAAACAGGGAAAGCTGCCTAGTGCTGTAATTGGCCAGAACACCAACTCATCCTCCAAAATGGCACCTAAGCACCATGAGAAGTTTCTAACTGTGCTCTTCTGTGTTTTTACAAGTTTTGCTTTAATCTTTAATATTTCTACAGCACTAAAAATAATTCTCTGTCTGAAAACACTTTATTAGTAGTGTAACAATCTTATTCTAATTGGTTTCTGCCTTCAGTAAAATGTCTCCAGAGATATTGTCTCTTTGGCCAGTGAAAAGATCTAAGAAATTAGGTGATAATTTACCCACACAAAGGTATTTAAATCCTCTACCCTTGGTAATTCCTTCTCCTTTGCTTATTCTGCCTGTTGATGGAACTGGGTTCACCTGGTGGTTAGTGCTTCACAACTGCAATACAAGTTATTTGTCAGCAGTCCCATTACAGAGGCACACCCCTGAGGTAGGCATATTGAGCAACGTTGTGGTTCTTCCTTAGATTTTTCTTCCTTAAAACAATTGTGCAAAATTTTAAAATGACCATCCTTACCATCACCAATCCCTTCCTGAAAACCCTGAGCCAGCGTTCAGAGCTCCTGACACAGGACTCTGCTGTGGCTCTTCCGCAGTCAGCATGGGTATGCTGATTCACTCCAGACAAAGGTCTAGCCCGTTATACAGAAAACCTTGTTTTCAAAATGTTAATAGCATCTGCAACATTCTCCCTCTGGTTGATTCCCCTCCACCTTTTGTTTGCAGTTATTGCATGCACAGCTTTTGCTTATGGTATCTCAAGGAGGGAAATCAGTTAGCAAGTGATGATGATGCTCTGAAGTTTCTCCACTGATGACTTGAATGATGCAGAAGCCCTTCTTGATTCACACTGAAAGATTAGGGCCTGAACTGCGGTATTAATCCACAGCTCTGGGCTTGGAGCAGTGGCAGCTTGCCACGTCTTCGTGAAAAAAACAGGAAACTTTGGGACAGATCTGCAGCTGACAGAAGCTGTCACGGCTCCAGCAGGCCAGCTCTGTGAGCAATTCGGAGCAGCCAGGTGGATACCTGAAGTCACAAGGGATCACTGTTTCAACAGATCGACTCATTTCTCTTCGGTAGCCTAAGATCTATTCATAGCATAATTAACAAAGAAAATAAAAGATTTTCCTCCAGCTGAAAATATCTGAGTGATCTAAAAATACTAATACATTATGGCACTACTTATGAAAGCACAAAAATGACTTGTGAGCACATCTGGGGCTTCCAACAGGATTTAATTCCTTAATTTTGGAATAAACTCATCCTAAAGACTCACAATGCTAGGAGATATGAGGGGTTTTGCCCCTTTTTGCACATAAGGATGCAGAGGCATTGAAAAGCTCACCACCACCATCCCAGTCCCAAAGTGCAGGGGTAGGAGCAGTTCATATCTCAGCCCTGGCCCCACAAACCAACCTCTGCCACCCAAGGATGAAGATCCACAGGCTGGGCAAAAGCCCAAGAAAGACATGAGGAGGGAAGGGCTCAGGAGGCAGATAGTTCCAGCCACAGGAAAATGCGGGCTGAGGCCAGGGGCTGCTGATGGGAAGAATCACACCCCAACTTTTCCATCTTCTAGCAGATGGAGGCAACCTGCTACGCCACGGGCACAGACGGTGCAGTGATGGAAATTTGTTTGCCTTCACAATGTCCTGTCCCAGGCACATTGCCTTTCCCTTGACATAGAGCTGGCCACCCCCAGCAGTATTTTCTCCCAGTGAAGAGGAAGCACACACTCCACTCTACCTGTTCACGTTCAGTCCCATGACATTATATAGTTTGAGAAGTATTTTAGCTTCGCTTTTACTGCTCAGCTGCTTTGCAAATCCTTAGGCATCCTGCACTGTCTTACAGAAAAAACCCACATGATGCATTTGCATTAGAACGGTTTTCCAAGGTCTGTTAGTCTGGTCCCCAAGAGACGTTCCCATAATTGAAATGCTTAAGTCCAGAGCTATCAATTATCTTTAAAAACAAAATGGAGTCCCACTAGGAGAAAATTACAGCCAGGTTTCTTTATATGTAGTAGAAATGTGGGGATTAATTATCACCACCCCTGTGAAAATGCCTTTAGGGTATGGGAAGGAAATGAGAGATCTTCTCTTCTTCTTGAAGGAGACAGATACACTCACATGCCGCACATGCACCTGCAGGCAAAAGACAACTTGAACTGAGAGATCACGTTCTGATTTCAGCAGTCCCACTGCCCAACGTATGGACCATGTATGTACCTCATCTGATGGACACACCAGGTCCTAGTATTTTCAGTCCAGCCGGGTTTCTGGAGATGCATCCTGACCTGAAGAAACGTACCTCTGCGCAGGTACTCGGTGAAATGCTACCCTGCTTATTTTCAAGGAGCAGGCATTTTCTGAGCAGAAGGCAGTATTTACACAACTCAAAGTAACAACATAAAAGCAACTATATTTATTATTATCCACATACTCAATACGGTGTGTATGTGTGGTCTCAGACACTTCTCATGTTTATTCTTGCTATCTGAACCCGGGTTATTTTCTCTCCGAAAGAGAGAGGCACTGACCTGACATTGTAAGATGTCTGTCAAGTACCTGGGATTAAAGCAGCACCACTTAAAGCCATGGCACGGGCCATGTGCCAATAGGGTTTTCTTTAAGATTTTGCCCTTGATCACCTGAAGCGATGCCGCCACAGCTCCTGGGAGATGGGCTATCTTTTCAGGTGAAAAATCTAACCTTTTTGCTATAAACTAAACATGTCAGTTTAAAAGAGCCTACTAAATATTCTTCTAGCACAAAGGCGCTTGTTTTATTGCTTCTAACGAGTTGTTGCAGTTCAGAAGTTTCCATTACAGCCTGGCAATTAAGTTTCTAATAAACTGAAGAGCTACTAATTGACTTATTCATCTCCCAAACTGAGGATCCAGCTAGCAACCTGTAACACGTTTTACATCTTCTGACCAAAATTCATTCACATTTTGCAAGCCATTTCAATTTCATTTGTGTAAACTGCATCTTTCCCCTCTCTGATAGTAATCTTTGATTGTGGGGAAAAGGCAAAACAAAAATTCATCCGAGAGCAAGCTATCGTGTGCTGCTGGCTGCGTTAGCGGGACCAATGATAAGATATTGCTGTGCTTGAATCACTGCACTGGTGGTAGACCCAATATCAAAAATTTATGGTAATTGAAACCACAGAATCTTTGGAAACGCAGTCAATTTGACTCAGTATCAAAAGGTCACTCTATTCAATTTATACTCAGTGCTGAGCACAATATTGAGAAAACACCTGAAAGCAAATGATCTTATCAGCAGTTTGTGCCTCAACATTTACTGACTACATAGGCTAATTTGCTGATTACTAAATAAATGCCTTACCTGTGTTTTGCACTGGTCTAGCTCACCAGAGGGTCTCTTTACCTTGGGCAGAACTTGACCAGGAAAGCACTCCCTGCTCTCAGCATTAACCTCACCTCTGTCACACCTGGACGTGTAGGATTTGTATGGCAGCCTGCTGTACGGAAGTCTTCCATGTGCTGTGCTACCTGACACAGCCCCTGCTTGCTGTGCCCTGCGTGCTTCATTTTCACAGACCAGGAACTGCAGAGGGAGGAGAAGGCCTGGAGCATTGTCACCAGCTCCAGCGTGAGAGTTTGGGTGGGCCGGAGCACAAAACTCTGCCTACATCTCCGGTGGGGGGAAAAAACAAGAGCAGGGGAATTGTAGGAATGTAAAGGGGAGAAAGAGTTGGATGAGGAGACAGAGAAAAAAAAGAAAGGCTGGGACTTTCCCTTGCCTGGAGTGAGAGTGATGGGGAACTGAACCTTGCTGCCTCCTGATGCTGATGGGGACGCGGGGCCAAGCAGGGGACACAGAGAGCAGGCGCTGGGGGTGACACAGCACGGACAGACAGACAGACAGACCTGCACAAGCCGTTCCCCCTGCAGGAGCGAGAGGTCAGGCAGGCTGACTGCCAGGCTCGAGTGGCACACGGTGCCTGTCACACATGCCTCCGTGCCTGTGCAGTCATCGTGCACATGACAAGATCCTGAGCAACAACCTGCATGGAGACTTTTAATTATTATTCCACTCCTAAAATGTACGGCAGGGTATAGAGTCACAGCTGCTGGCTGAGGGCCCCCATCCAACAATGTCTGATAAGGAACAAGCACTGCAAGAAGAGGGAAGGGGAAAAAGAAAGATACAGGTTACTGTGGGAGGTTAGAAGATGTTTGGGACTCTCCCAGCTGCAGAGTTTTCACTGACAATGTCAGCAGTATTTCAGTCCAAATATTCAAGCACTGCTTGCTCAGATATATTTATTTACTTGATTTATGGTACATGCCTACACTAATCTCTCTGTGCACTCACGTAAAATTTTTCAGCATTTATGTACCTTTGTTAGACTGCATGGCATGTTTGGGGGGAAAAAAGGAGCTACATATATTTTGCAGTGATTATTTCACACAAGTAATTGATGTAAAAACTGCTTTTTCCTCTTGATAGTGACAGACATCTCTAAAAAATGCACTTGAGTGTTAGTACATATCCTTCCTTTGAAAACTACGAAGTGTAATCATGTCGCTTTTGTCCATTCTCTATTTCAGTGTTGCATTTGCTCTAGTTTTAATTATATTGGATGCATCAGGACGTCTATCATAATCCCTACTTCTTTCTAGAGATTTATGGCTGTATACAAATATAAATTTCAGGGGAAAATTACATACAACACACCAGAGAAAAGTTTAAATATATTTTTAACTTTTACTCAATTACGCAGAGACTCTGTTTTGTGCAAAGAGAACACACGCACGTACAAAAGTTTCTTTTAAATAGCAAAATAAGAGAGACACTTACATCTGGTGCTTTTTTTTTTTTTTTTTCCACAAAACTGGAATTTAATTTGGCTGGGAAATTAGCATTTGTAAAGTCTCAATGTCATTAAAATTTTATGATGTTTTAATTTATTAGTGTGTTAAGCTTCATCAAACCTTCCCACCACACCTGTTGAGCAGGCACTACAAACATGAGGACTTCAGTCATGTCTCACAGGAGAAAAACACAGGTTTTGCTTAGACCTGCAGTATGAATGGATCAGTACATTGTTAATACGCCTGGGCTTTCCATACATTTTTGCTGTGATCTAACTGGATGGCTGCCATATGGTTTCATTTCCTACACACTTCTGAGCTGGCTGAAGACTGTCTATTCAGGCTCAACACAAAAGCTTGTTTACAAGGCTAAAGTTGCATTTACATTATATCTGTTACCTATGCAGCTATACTCTTGTCTTTAAATATCACAGCAACGTCCCCAGCATCTTCCTGGTATGTCCCAGCAGAAGTGACGAGTAACACATACACCATTATAGAGGTGGCTTGGCTAGATAAACAAAGACAGGAGACATGAGTCCTAAAAAAATGAGGAAATCACCGTGAAGAGGAAAAAAATGTGTCTTTAGATATGTGTATTCAACTCTTACCAAGCTAAAATAGTTTCAGAAACTTTGCTACAACCACTGTGGATACTCGTCATTATGAAGGGATGTGTCTGAATTTTCAGCTGGTTAAGCATTCGGACTAGGTTAGATGTCTCATAATACCCTTAACTGTATATTTCCTTGATTGTCACTGTGTGCTAAGGCTTTAATGTTCTTTTAATGCAATTTTGTGTATGTGAATAGAATCATAAACTAGAAATAGTGATTTTAACACAGAAAACATTAAAAGCATATAAAGAGCACAAAAAAGCTATCTGTTGCAAAACCTCCTCTATAGAAAGTCAGTCGTTGGCTCATTTCTAAGTTTGCTGGAACTTGCTAGTCTTCAGAGATAATATTGATAAAATCTGGAAATGTAAAATAGATGTAGATTAAATGGTATGTAAATTGTAAAATAAAATGTAAAACTACCTTGGTAGTTTACGCCCAAACTGCCTTGGTCATTTACCCTCAACCATCCTAGCAGAGTGATGTAGTGCATGCACACTGGGGTGCACGCTATAGTTCCTACAGCAGTTGCCTCTCTTCTATTTATTTCCTACTCAAAATTGAATACATTGCTCCTGCTCTGATAGCCTTTTAAAACTGCATGTCACTGGTCTGCTGTCCAAATGAGGTAAAAAGCTGTATTTTCCTCTAGAAGACACTGATGCTAACTAACCAAACTCTTTAACATCAGAAATGGTGAAAATGAGCCTTGGCGTTATTTTTTTGTGCTGCCTGTTTAAAAATGACCCCTAAAAGGAAATCAAGTCCAGCTGTAGCTATCAATGCACTAAATATCATATTAATTAGGCTGTTCCTTTAGGCAGGGACTGTCTTTTTGTTACGTGCTCACATGGTCCCTTTCACACTGGTGTCCTGATTTACAATCGAGCTTTGAGATGCTGCCACGGCACCTACAATAAATAATTTTGCATACCTCTTTTTAATCCTGCTAGTAACTGGAAGAAAGAGAACATGGGCCCAGATGTTCAGCTGCTGTAAATTAGGGCCTCTCCACAGGTTTTAATGGAGCTCTGCAGATTTACGCTAGTTGAGGATCTGGTCCTCTGCTCACTGGGTTTGTCGATGTGAAGCTCGGAGCAGCACCTCCTGTCTGCTGTACCAGTACCAGTCTGCCACTGGGACCAGTAGCAGCCCAGCTGGGGTAGCCCAGAGCCCACTGAGGGCTAATTCATCCTGTTTACCATGTGAGTTGTGCAGCTGAACTCTGTGCTGCTATGTCTAAGAGCAGTTTAAGCATAGCTTGGGTGTATGCAGCCTGTGATGTAGCAGACCCTGCGCTCACATTCACTGCTAGAAATACACTGATGTATCTGTTTGCAGCAAGTGCTTCCTCAGTTTAAAAGTTATCCCCGCTGAAGTTTATACAAGTTATAGTTTGAGCCTACCAAACTGCCAGATGCATAGCAAAGAGTTTTTTAGCACGGGGTATGCCTAACCTCAGGAAGGAAAAGTAAATCGCAGCCATGTGAATACTACAACAGAGATGGAGCCCTGCACGTGACCGGTTTCAGTTCCAGTCCAATGCCACAAACCTTACCGTGCCCTGGGAAGGGAGAACAGGTTTCATTTCATTTCTAGAGGCAGAAGGCTGGGGCCACCTATCACAGCAGCACGACCTCTGCTCCCGAGGATGGGACGCTGCCAGCACACCTGGCACAGACTGCTGAGGGTGAGCAGTGGTATGGCTCCTGTTTAGGCAGCAATAAAACCTTGTTTTGTAAACTGATGTATTGATTACATGCACGCTCACACCACCAGTGTGTGTGTGTGGGGAAGCCGAGAGAGAAGAAAGTAAATATGGTACACTTCATCCTACAAAACAGAGAGCAGAAAAAAAAGAGGCCCTGTGGTATTTCCAGTAAAAAGGAGCTATCTGTAAGTGAATAATATTGCACGGTTTTATATGCTGCAAGCACTCTAAGCTGCCAGCTTAGTATTTCACAACAGCTGAGGGCCTTGCTCCCTGTTCCGGCAGCGAAGGGAGCCCCAGGCCTGAAGAAAGGCTGCCCAGCGAGCATAGCATGGATGTGGCATTTGGTTCTCCTGTGGATTACAATGCCACAAACCAAACACAACCCACTGAAGTCAACATCTTTAAACCAGGGCAGATTATGCTTGTAAGTGAGAAGCAAATCGGGTCCTTTGTGTCCGCCCTCCTTTCCCCAAGAAAAACGAAATCCGTTCCCCCTCCCTCAGACACATCACCAGCAGCAGCCCAAGCTGCGAAAAGTTCAGCTTCACCACCGGCATGATGTTCATTTCCATTAGGCTGGGTCTATAAAACCCTCCTCCTATTTCTGCCCTTCCACAATTTCGGAACAGCGAAGCCTGACGTGCTGTTCTCTTGCAAAGCCACGCTGAATATCGGGATGTTCGAAAAATCTATACAGAGAAAGCTCTTAAGACAAGAGAGGCTGAACGTTTTCGCCACAAATGGTTTGTTTTAGCTATCTCCCTTCCTCATGTTCGGCGGAAATCAGACAGCTTATTGGCTTAGCTTGTTAGGCCAGGTTAAAGGGATGCGATGCTGAAAGGCTCTTACAGAAGCTTACCCTCAGACTAAAAATAGCAGACACTAGAGAATTATCTTAAATACTACCAAACTTGTTCTGCACTGTGAATGCAGATAACTGTAATATGTTTCCATTTTTGGTAGTTTTACAGCTTTTTAAAGTTATGCTTGCTTTAGCTGACTATTTAATTAGTTTCTGATTCTATTTGCCACTTTTTCTCTCAGAGATATAGCCTGAGGGGTACTTTGCCTATGAATCCTTTGTATTTAGCAGTGTTGCTATTGTTAAAATCTAATGAGCTGTTGGATTTGCCAAACACTCGGTATAGGTACAAACGCTTCTTTGAAATATAAATGTTTAGCACATAGCAAATAGCAAATCAAAAGATACTCCAACGCTGCACCCTCGCTCTCTCATTGCATATCTCATCAAAAGAGAATAAAAATAAAAATCTGCTTTATTACATTTAAATTCTGAAATTCCAAACTGCGTGTCTGAATGAGACATTTTTAGCTCGCTGCCTGGGCCTTTAGAGGAAAACTAAATGATTTTTGGTACCGTAAGAGGACTCACATATTAGCAAGGCTCCATGGTCTGACGCACTACCATGCCAGTCAAACTGAGGGGCTCTCATTATTTTATTTGGGGCAAGACCTTTCAGTCCCTAATGAAGCCATCTCATCTTTAAACACATAGTGTCTTAAAAAAAAAAAAAAAAAAAAAAGCAACTACAAGCAGTTCTCACTGAAGGCCATGATAAGATATCAAAATAGTAATGCCAAAGCAAAGCAGAAATGTTCTCAGACTATATGTAAATCCTACTCCTTCTACAGCCAGTCTGAAATATATCAGTCCTGTTGCTGTTGCCTCAACTCTCTGCACTTCTGCACGCCCCACCATCGCTGGGACTTGCTGCCCAAGCACAGATCAGGAACTTTACAGGAATCCAGCACCAAGTGCCTCCGCATACCAACTCCCACCTGCAGCCCTCCACGTGAGGTCTCAGGTGCTACAGCGGTCTGGGCACCAGAACGAGTGCCATAACAGGAGCACTACATGGAAACTGATTCAGGCACGTATTTCAGCATGTTTTCCAGTATTTATTCCTTCCCATCAAGACTGGTTTTACCACAACTTTTTAGTACACATCACTTCTAATATAATTCAGAAATGTAAAAAAAAACAAAAACAAACAACAAACAACAACTTGGGTAAGGCCAAGTTCTAGAGACAAATGCCAGGCAACATCAAGCTAAAACCCAGCTCTGTAGTTGAACAAAAGTTTTTCCCTATTGGGCAGACATCTCATCTGACTCCTGTAGAGCTGTTAGAGCCTGTCCTCTTAGGCACAATTTTTCTTTGACTCTCTTGCAGGGTGAGAAATGTTTTTGTTCTTAAGTAGTAGTGGTATCCACAGATATATGCCCCTGCCTTTATAAGCTGAAGCACAGTGGCATAACCTAGCCACAAGTCTTGCAGTTGGCATTAGAACCATCCATACGTCTTCATTTGGGAAGCAAGTTTTCATTTTCGAGTCAAGAGTTAAGTTCACAGTCTCTCCGTCAAGTAAACAACGTGTCTGTTGTCACCAGGCTGTTGAGCAAGCCCTGCCTTGAAAATACACACTCAGTGCTTTTAGCCGCCTATTGCTCAGCCTTCCCTTCCATAGTCAGGCAGCAAAAATAATACTCGGTCTTCGTTATTATGATTAACATTACTATCCATCTCCCACAATTTCAGTTTCTAGTCATTTTCTGTGACGTTGGCACTACCAAGACAATGGCCCTGTTGCACTAAATGATCTTTAGTCACGTTGTAAGGGAAAGGATCTGCACACAGAACTTGCAGTTTAAGCAGACAAGATGAAGAAAGGAGGATTTGAATCCTCGCTTTACAGCAGGGGATTTGATGTGCCGAGATTACTCAATTCCTCCAGGTCAGGGAAAGCCGATGGGTGCAGGCCAACGCTCCAAGCAGCAGCAGCCTCCCCTTCAAAGCAGTGAGCACACCTCACCAACAGTACATGCAGTCCCTGGCCCAATGCACTCAGAACCCAGCTTCCAACTGACAGAAGAAGCCTGAAACATGGTTGTCTAGAGCACTGTCACAGCAACGTGACTAAGGGGACGCTCATTTTGTGCCTTCATAGAGCCTGGAGATTCCGCTGATTTCGGTGCAGCAAAGTCCCCGTAATATTTGCACACATTACTGTCATTCCTGAATGGGGTTTTCCACAGAAAGTTAGCAAAGAGGTGGTAGTGAACAGACACAACAAAACAAGGGCAGTGTGCCACGTGTCGCCTGTACCAGAAAGTCACGGAGACACCAGGGTGAAGTGGTGCACGTTCAGCACTGCAGCACACTGCAGCAAAGGAGGAAAGTTTGGACCAGAGGGAAGGGACACAGTCATGGCTGAGTTCAAAAGCAAGCACTGAGACTGTACAGCTTATCCTGACCAGCTGGACCCAACCCTCAAAAGGTTGGAAGAGGCTGTAATAAAACACAGGAGGAAGAGGCTGTAATAAACCAGCAATTCAGCAAGCCTCTTGGAGGAACGAAGGGTTCACAGAACATATTGTCCTCAGTTTTCTCTTTGCATAAATTCCTTTGGGAAGATGAAAACCAGAATATATCAAAAGCAGATTGGATAAGTCATTACCTGTCCAGATAGCCAAGGTTTGCCCCAAGGAAAAATAAACAGGAGAGAGTGAACTGAGCATTCAGCACAGCTTCATCTCAAAGGTTTCCAAATTACTATATACCAAGTAGGAAAATACTTTACTTAAGAATTTGGGTGGTGTTTAGAAGGAAAAGTATTCACAAAAGCAATCCCTGTTCATCCCCATCAACCTGCCTGTGGGCCCCAAAGAGCAGAGCCCTGCAGGACAATGCATTGAGCATCTGCAACATCTGACCACATTCCAGGCAGAACAAGAGAAGAAAAGCCCTGTTGCATTGCTTTTTGCTGAATACTTTAATTCTTTTCTCTTGCTAGTGAAGAGACTACACTTCTGTTCTTTCTGGACACAGTTTTAATAGCTCAAGATCTGAGCTCTGCAGTTAGGAACCTGCTGAGCTGAAGTAGCAGACTGCGGTGTGGCACTCGTTTGTGGACTTCGTGTGCAAGGCCGTCACCCACCACAGCCTGCAAAGGTCGTTACAAAGTCTGTAGGAAGTCAGACAGCGGCAACAGAGGGAGAAAGTGTCTTTGGCACAGGATCAGGGATAAAATACTTTCACAAAGGTATTAGTGGGATATCAGGCAGAGTGAATTGGAATTAGTATGAGGAATTGTGCCATTAGCACCAGCAACAGATTAAGTCCTGATGATTTTCCTTGTATATAAGGTAGAAGAAGACAGGGTAGATATTGTGTGCTTATTGAAGCGAGAAGGTTAGAGATAAGATATAATCTAACCAAATCATGGAATGCAATTTGGGAAGATACTCAAGAGTTACGGAGTCTGAATTAGCAGGTTTGTCTAATACCTATTGGTACAATTATGTCCTGATGCGAAACAATTATTGGATTCCAGAGAGGGAGAACATCAGGTGAAGTGGCCCTAATCCTTCACGAGCTGAGTAGCATTTCGGACCAGGAAGGACACCTGCACATACCCAAAGGCACAAGTATTCAAGAAGTAGACAGCAGACAGCTCCAAGAACTTTGCGGTGTACAAACTTGGCACTGGGAGATACATTTTCCTTGCACACAATTCAGATGGACTTGAACATTTAAACAGCAGTCAGCAATATTTTGTAGGTTTTCTTTCCAATTCTATGAACCTTTTGACTCCTTTGCTATTGAAAACACATTATTATGCCACACTCTTGTTCTTACATCTTCCTCACACAGCTATTTTGCTAAGGTCTTTTCCATGAGTTTGGCTTACCATTTAGCAGCTGCAAAGTTAAAAATAAAAATAAAAATCATTTTAGAACTGAACAGAGCATTTGTAATGAAAATTGGAGATGTGCAAAATTTGTCCAAGATCTCATCTTAAGGCCTCTCAAGAGAACCTCAGCTAACTCGTGCATGGTTGCTCTGTAAAATGCAGCAGTTTGCAAGGAAACCAGCTTTTATTTTTTTAAGGTCAGCCAAACTCATTCTGATTTGACTCTCTAGGATTAACAGTGATGAGGACTAATGTGGACTGTCTCCAAATTTCTACCACTTTGATTTTCAAAAAGATTTTTTTTTAAGTTGGGAATTTTAAAGACATAACAGCAGATGATGAGTCTTGGTCAGAAATGACTACAGTGTGATGCACTTCTGGACAATACATTGAAGGGATTTCTTTATAAGAACAAAGGCTTATTTTAGGAAGGAACTGGGACAACCTCGCCACTCTGTTGAAAGGGATAGAAGGGCAATGAGTTCTATGGTAGGATCTCTTCTTTTGCTGACTCAGTGAAGACACATTTGTCATTCAAAGACAAATTAGAAAAGGGCATGGATCATGCTACATAGATGCTCAGTCTCAGTTATCAGCCAGGTACAGGCAGCTTCCAACGCATCTACCTCCAAGTGCATTTAAAAAAAGGCAATCTCTTTTGGTGGATGTGGACAGAATGTCTTTGTCAAAATTTCAGTTTGAGCAAATACTGCAAAGCGGTTTAACACGGGGAGGATTTGTTCCCGCAGAAATTGACACAAATTCCTTTAGGACAGGGGCAGCCACCCCAACTGCACAGCTTGGACTGCCAGGAGATAGAATTAGGGAAACTGGAAGATAACACTGTGGCCTAATGTAAACTCTTAAATCTGCTGTAAACAGAGCAGTAACATTGGCACATAACAAAACTGGTATCTGTCATTGCACTCCCAGAAGCAGGTGTAGGAAAGGACAAGAAACATGATGGATTTTTTGCTCATTCCTATGCATTCTGGTTGGGAAAAAAAGTATGCTGACAAGCTGTGGTACGTAGCCAATGTTACATTAATGGAGGGCAAGCTGGGATGGTTGTGTTGAGAAGAATAATGTGAGATCAAGTAGAAGTGATCCCATTTTAGGATTCTGCTAAAAGAGCAGCACAACGTGGAAACCAGAGCCTTGAGACGGCAACTTTCCTGGATTTTATAGGTTGGACTGACAGAAAACGCAAGGACATACACACACAACTCTAAAAAAGCTCCTTGGGCCAAGACATATCTTCAAGAATATTTATATACACAATTTTCAAAAACACATCTTATGTTGAAGTTTATGGATAGACCAGCATTTTTTATTTTTATTTTTTTTTTTAGCTTTGGGTTCAAAAATCTAAGTCTCACGAGTTTAATCTTGTGAGAGATGCAGAAACAGAACCACCACCCTCATGCAGCACGGGGCTCCCCCCACAAGCCTTCTTGGGCCTGGGCAGGCTCCCCAAAGAGGCAGTTGAGGTGTATCTGAACCGTGCTCACCAAGCAAGTGCCAGCAATGGGGTGTAAGGCCATTTTGATGGTTCGGTGGAGAATTAGCCCTCCATGGCCTTTGAGCTTTAACCATCAGCTTTACTGTAAGGTTCCTGCATTGTTTTCCCTGTGTTGCTACAACTCAGATCTGCTCCTTCTCTGAACAGAGCCTAGGAGAAACACCAATATTGAGCAAGAGCTAATAAATCCACCCCGAGCACCAGTCAGCACTATGCAGAGATATGCTTTTGGCCCTGCAAGAGCTAATCCTGATCTGGTTGTAGGAGCACTTTGTCAGTGCTAACAAGCTGTGTCTGACTAGTTAAAAAGGGTTCATGGCATCTTTCAAATGCCAGTATTTCTTAGCTTACTAAGCCTAGTCCTTTCTTCTTTCTCCCTTATTCCCGTTAGGTCTGGAGAAAAACAAGTCTTCACATTGGGATGTACTAGTTAAGGCAGCTTCTCTCTACATTTGGCAGTCCTAAATCATGATGCCGTAACTGCAGCTTCAAGCCAGCATCTCCTAGCTGGGTTGTAGGTCAGAACTTCATTCCCTGGGCTGGGCAACATCAGGAGCCTGCAACCACCTCCAGCTGGCTGGGAGGAAAAGGAGCCCTTTTACAGAGCAGTGCTCTCAGGCCTTTAAAAGAAGAGTAACTTGAGTATAACGTCACCTGCAGGCCCTGAGGATTTATCTGAGCTCTTATCTTCTTTCACTACTTTTGCTCTTCAATGCGCACACCATAAAACAGGGGTAGGCTGGTCACTAGTACATACAAAGAAACTATCCCGCTACTACAGGGCTTTTAGGTATTGCTATGAGACAAGTAAATAAGGACTGTGTTTAGCAACTAAAAAAAAAAAAAAAAAAAAAAAGGAAAAATGAGTGTCCAGCTCCCAGTCAAGGAACCTGGCATGTCAGCTACTAAATGACCATATGAAAGCGGGGCAATTAATCTTAATTCGTGAGATGAGATTTTCAGGAAGGTTAGGTATCTATGACTAGTTTAAAAAGTAAATGCACAAAGAAGTAATGTGCCGCCAGAATTGTAACAAAAAGATTGCATGGGAAGTTATGCATTATGGATGATTTAGCAATATCATAGATAGCACGGGCTCCAGCAAAAAGAGTGAAATCATCCCTATCTTCCCATTTGTTGGCAGAATTTTAACAAGGGGCTCCTGGGAGCTCTTGGGGGCTCCTCCATGGCTCAACAGACAAATTAACTCATCAAAGGGAAGGTAGGGATGATTAACTAACAAGAGCCCCCTCCAGCCCATCACTGGCACATGGTTATTTCACCCAGATGGTGTTCACCTATGTGAAACTGGTAATGACAGTTTCAGATCAGATTTACAGAAAAACATAGATAATAAGGTGATGCAAGAGTGACATGATAAGCGTTATTGGTCTGTGATGCTCTAGACTGTGCCAGAGGCAGCAGAGCTGTTTTGTAATGTTAGCCGCTGTTTTGTAATGCTATCCTCTCCGCCCGAGAGATTTCCTGCTG
Organism: Aythya ferina; assembly: GCF_964211825.1. Classification (NCBI taxonomy): domain Eukaryota; kingdom Metazoa; phylum Chordata; class Aves; order Anseriformes; family Anatidae; genus Aythya; species Aythya ferina. Next base: position 18,615,374 of record NC_140300.1, read on the forward strand.
CAAATGGGAGACTCGGTCTCCAGAGAGGCATTTGACCTGACCCTTCCTATATGAGAGTGGGATCAACAGCAAAGAAAATGACAAGAGATGGCAACACTCCCGTTGCATACAGGCAGAAGCAGTTTGACACCCTTTTGCTGGAAATGGATGAATGCCTCTGTAGCGTTAAGGACTGGGAGATATTTTCTTATGCACTAGAAAAAAAAAAAGTTTTTGGCTTTTCACCAGATGCAATTGAGGTGACAATTGGTAACATTTTGCTTAGTATCTTCATATAAGTGTGAAGAGTGCTTGCTGGGTTTTTAAGGACAGTCACTACAGCCAATAAAATCCACACCAGTCCTGGTGGGGGAAAAAAAAAGCATAGCAAACACAAAACCAGAAAAAGAATTCCAAAAATGCATAAATTTCCCCCAGATAGGCAGAGATAAATGCCTACTGCTCCTCTTGTGGGTGCCCAGAGAGTCAAATGCCTCACAGAGCACATCCAGCCAGATGTCAGTAAGCATACACTAAAGTTTTTGTTTATTAAAATAATTGCATCTTTATTGCAAAAATAATTGCATTTTTATGGATTACAATAAATGCCCTCCTGAAGTGGAAAGAAGAGGCCCAAGGTCCTCTTTGTTCAAACTCAGGCCTGGCAGAGTGGGTCAGACGATAACTAGATACAGCTAGTTAACTGATGTATAGCAGGGTGTGTGGGGGGAAATAATGGATACTAGAAGACTTCTAAAACTCACATCATCCTTGCTTTCCTCTGAGGGTCAATGGCTGCTCTGTGGAAATACACAAACCTACAACATTCTCACCAAAATCAAAATCCCAGTGGGAAGTCTCACTTCCGTAGCATTAATTACCTGCTTTCTCCAAAGCAGTTCCTCAGTCACTGTCACTGCTCAAACAGCAACCTGGGAGAACAGCGATCGTCTTTTAATTTTTTTCACTAAGGTTTAGGAGTACTTTCAAAAGCAATTTTGAGTTCTCACCAGGAGAAACTACCATTCCAGGAGAAAACCCCCATTATTTCTTCTAGCAGCTCATAGGGAAGCAGAATATTCCTCAGACCAAACCAATCCTCCAGATACCTGTTATCACCACCTCCTTGCAAATAATCTCTTGGGTCAGAAACACATTTTTCACCCAATCCCTCTATTTTCAGGCAACCATATCTCCTATAGGAGAGATTTGCAGTCCACCAAGCTACTTGATGGACTGCCCCTCTGAACCCCTATAAAGATTTAATATCGCTGAGCCCTCAAGGAGCATGTGTGACAACAGGCAGAAGTAAAGAGCTGTAGGAAGCTCCACCTGCCCATTTGACACCTCTAACCCTGTAACGTGCTCGGGAAGGCTGATCCTCCTAAACTTCACGTGATGAGCTAGATGGCTGTGAGCAGCTCAGGCAACTCGAAGCTGTCATAAATCAACAAGCCAACAACAGGAGCCCAAGGAGCTCCTCACAGAAAACACTCCATTCTCCTGACATCGTCCTAGGAATCAGAAGTACCCATTACGGACCAGCACCCCATTGTGTTACTCACAGTAAAGCACAAAAGCACAGATGTGTGTGAGGAAATGAAAGTGGTATTGCACTGCACCACACAGCTAAGACTTCATGACAACACCAAAATCTCAATAGGTTTTGGGTTTGTGCTTTCAGAAACAAAACCCAGTGGTTACTGCATGTGGTAAAGAGCAACCTCCAATCATGGCCCTTCAGACTCATCACAGAGTGCTAATTAATTTCTCAATCGTTATGAAGCAAGGCTGTTGCTCTCTGGTGTCAGAACGGAAAATCCAGCCAAAACCACCAACAACGTGTCCCAAAGGGGCTGATTTCCACCAAAAACCTGAAAACAGCCTCCAGGGCTGAGCATCCACATACACACAGTCAGGTCTCTGTGCATGCCAACTCTGCAGCTCGTCACTTGCACACTTAGGCATCATGATCCCTTATGCACCTGCATAAAACTACCAGAATAAAAAACAGACACTGGAGAAAAAAGGTCCCCAAATGCTGACAGGTGACAATCTGCCAGAATGGTTGCCAGTTTTTGGTGCATCCGAGCATTAACCACTGTACTATAACAACAGCAACAAGTGGATAAGATCTCACAGACACACACAGACACAAGGAGTTCCTTGTATTTTTTCCCATTCATGTGGAAAAAAAAAATGCTATGCACGATTCAATACCAAATCTTTCTCCCTAAAACAAATTTACTCCATGCGATTTCCTCTTTCTGACCTCCACGTGTGCAATAGGTTAGCGGCACTACAAAAAAAGAATCCTAAATTAAGCTTCACTATGATTTTATCCTTCTGTAATGGCATGGGCCTGAGTTAATGTTAAGTGGGATGGGGCAGCAGGAAAAGAGCGTGCCAGGGTTAAGATGGAGCGTTTAGCAGCAATTAGCAATGATGCACAGTATAAAAATAGCAACAATTAAAAAAAAAAAAAAAAAAGAAAGAAAGAAAAGAGGTTACACTAGAAATAAAACCATTAAGGGAAATAAATTTAACAGTTTGGCCAATTAGCATTTCTCTAAGAACGGCAAACTTTCTGCTGCTGTTGTTAAGTAAATGGGGAGGGAAAAAACAGAAAAGTCTTATCAGAAATATTTACTTCACACTAGCAGTGACTCAGTGAGTGTTTTTCCAACAAAAGGCAGAACCACTGTCCCACTTTTTTTGTGACCCTCTCTGCAGTTCTAGGGAGAAAATATTTAGTTGAGCATTATCGTAAGCTAGAATATGGCTCTATTTATGTGACAAGTTGACAACATACAATTTCATGCTTGTTGAACTGATCTGTGTTATATATTCACTGCGAATATTATGAAGCCTCACCATTATAAATATGAAACAGTATACATTTATTCAAAATAACTCCTGCAGTAGCAATTTATAGCTCGGTTGTTTGCGTGCTTATGAAGTCCAAATGCCACCTTAAGAAGCTGCATCTCACTAAAACAGATGTGGAGTGTGACTGTGACCAAAGTGGATTTAAGATGACCTCTGTGAAAGGAGGCTATTACATTTTTGTCTGTATGGCAGCTGACACCAGTTTGTATTTAGATATGTAGCCAGTGGGAACACAGTGTAACACAGTGTCCTGAAGGGCTCATTTTAACATGGGCCAACACATTCATCTAATGACCTAATTAGCTTACTACTGTTCTGCTGAGTGCTACTCCTCCCTCCTGCAAAAAGGACAGGTACTCGGCTGAGTAGTGACACAGTGAGCATCTTAAGCCTTGGCTGCTGCAGGTGAAATCCTGGCAGAGGAGTGAAATATCTCCTTAATGGGACTGTGAAGCAGATCAGTTGCATTTTCTTGATCACACGCCTGGGGAATGGTGTTGGTGGCCTCATACATCAAACAATAAGCTCTCAAAGCAATTGTTTTTTGTTCATTTGGGAGTTCTTTCCTGCCTGAAGGTTTCAACCAATGTGTGAGGTTCTTGCATGAAAACGGAGGCGAGTTTAGCCAGTCTCCAGTATGTCCAACTGGGGAAGGAAACAGAGAAGCAGCACACCTCACCCACACTCCATACAGGGCATTTGCATAAATTCTTCCCAATTACACAGCAGCTGGTTTGAGTAAAATAAATTCCACTTACTGCTTGAGCGTTTTTAAATGTCAGCATAGCCAGCCGTGGACTATAGTTTACATACGCCTTCCACACAGATGTAATGCTATTCGGCTGGGCTCCTATTTAGAAGGTGCAGAAATGTGAGTCAGGGCAGAGGCATCTGAAAAGGTACCGCAGTCAAATGTGTAAGAAACTCGACACAGCTCTATTAGGAATATAAACATTCTTGTTCTTTTGCCCAGTCTCTGATATTTTCTTCCATCGGAATTGAAGGTCTTTCTCCCAGCTGCAAAAAGGGGTTTTATGATGCATTGTTACCTTTTATTGTTCTTATAAAGTTTCCTATCCCAAATCTGCATCTTTTGCCTTTACATTTATTGCTGTGTTAAACCTACAGTGTTGTCTGTTTCCCTACTAAATCTATCCTGTAACCACATACTGTACATTCATTTCTCTAGGACCTCAGCAGCTCTTATCTGTTTGCTTTTATGATCTCTTATGAACTGCTAGGAACAGCAATTTGCAGCGCTGTTTGTAAAGTCATCTCGGTCTGAACTCAGCCTTCCCCTTTTCTGTCATACAGCGGTACTCTCTGCAGTGAAATCCCATTTGCCAGAGAAGAACTTCATTACAGGATGCACTTCAGAGGGACACTAGTTCCTAAGTATCTCGTATGTGCTTATCATGTAAAGCATTTAACGTGCGTTAATCGGAATTGCAAAAAGCTGCTCATTTGAGCAGCAGCCCACATGTTGATCCGGTCCTGTGTTACCTTCCGACTCACTGATACATTGCCTGCTCCATGGTACTGCCCAGAGCTATTCGGTTTCTGCTCTCTAAGGCCTCAGACATGCTGCTATGCTGTTCACACAATCTCAGTTCTTTTAAGCACTTTGATAAGCTTTATTCTGCCATTATACCATCGAGAACATTAAACACAATGTTTAAGTTCTATGTTAAATCACAATCAGTTCCTATTAACTGTTCCGAGCTCCTCATTTTTATCAACAGTTACTTTATTAAATCCTTAATAATATAGATGGAATAGTTAGTTAATTTGTGTGTTGAGCCATGGATGTTAATTTGTAAACATAATAACATACTGCAATCATTTGCATAATAGCATTTTAATCTTTTTAGTAAAAGCTGTAATTCCCTACAAAGTACGCTGCAGTAGAAACTAAGTGACTATTGGTAATAATAAAAAAGGCCTTAAAATTCTGATCCTATTATAGTGTTGGAACATACCCAAACTGCTACCATAATCTCTGAAATGTTACTGTTCTCTGATTTAGGTGTCTGTGTCAAGAATAAAAATGAAGTATAACTGGTAGCAGTAGACTATTTCCTAAATGTAATTTAGTATTCACTAAGCACCAGCACTTTGCAAATAGCTCTGAGGCTTTCCTTCAAAGTTCAGAGCTCTAGTTATGCATATTGTGTGAGGTACACCATGCAGCTCACCTCTAGACTTTGTTGTGCTGAATAGATGGCTATGATAAATCATGCTGATTTGGTACTGAAGGGCATCAGCCATCAAGGATTTGACTACTATGTCTTTTTTTCCCTGAGATTGTATCTCCTTGAACTGCCTGCCCTGGGCTACTAGTTTTGGAGAAAATTAAAAAGTGGAAAAAATGCTAGGAGAGGCCAGTAGAGAAAATCTATATAGGCTCAGTTCTCTGGAAACCCATTAACACCAGTCACAAGACTGGCAAAGAAAACACTGGTGGTTGTTTAAAAGTCAGGCCAAGTCATTTTACGCAAGATCTGGTAATTCATTAATCAATCTGGCTGCAAACCTTGAATGAATAACCTGAAATAGTAAAAGAGACTGGCAGCACCACAGAATATTAGAGAGTCTACGATTTGAACCAAATTACCCCGGTGGAGTTTAAGGCTCCCCTCTACCCTCATTATCTTTCTGATGTAAACCTTTCCAAATATGTAAGAAATCATTCATCCTTGTGAATGTCCCTGCTGCCAGGAGTTAAAGAGTATACATTTCATTGTGAATCTCTTTCTCTCCCCACATTCTCATTGCTTGCAATACAGCATCTTTTGGCAGCCTACAATAAAGCGTAGTAGCCTATTTAGGCTTTCCAAAAACACAGCACATAGCATGGTCTTGAAAAGTAACCTGGGCTACACCTATGCAAAACAATTAAAAATAAGGTCATCAAATATGTTGATCATCTCTCTGGAATAGAGAATTAGGTAAATAACTGAGATCCACAGACAGGCAGGCAATGCAGGTTTTCTGAAGTCTACTTAAAGGCTAAAAAAGTGTTTTTTTCAAGTATGAGAACACCACACTTCCAAATCGGTATGACTACGCAAGTTCATTACACTTTAATAGGCTACTGCCTATCTATAGGCTGCCTTTTCTCTTTACCTAAATTGAGCTATTTATAAGTAAGGCCAACAAAGCAATATATCCACTGTAGATACCTTCTTCTCTCTCCATAATGCTCGGCACGGTTCATAAATAATTTTAAATATGACTAACCTTCCATGACAGGGTATGGTATATTTGAAGAAGCCTCAGGGGACAACAGTTTTTGTAACCAAAAAGCCTTCTTATTCATGTCACATCAAGTTCTACGGTTATTCACGTGTTCACATAGAATTGGCTTGGAGAATGGAAACCTCATTATTTTGATTTTCTAAAAGAAACTAGATCAATTTTTTACCAATACAATTTTTTAAAGGCTGGTTCTTTGTAAAAGCAAATAATGGAAGTGAATGGTGCAGTGAAACATCTAAATAACAGATCTTAGGTGACTTGTTAACTATTTAGTTGCACAAACTTGCGTCAATAGGAATAAGAACTTATCCATTTTGTCTTTCCAGCAGTCAGAACAACAGTCAAAGAAAAACAGGTGAAAAACACAAGTTATCAAGCTGTGAACAGAAGGAAATCAACTAATTGATAATATGCATACATACAGACATTGGTAAGAAACAGACGGGCTTGGTTCAGGATCTGTTACATTGCCTTGTGAGCAGAATAATGCAGCAATGAATTAGGTACTTCTGCAAGCTACTGGTGTGCTTTAGTACTAGAGGGAAGGCCAGTATCTCATCACACCTAAGCTGATGGGAGCAGGAACTTATACTCAACAGTTACACGCTATCTAGACTAATTGAACCTTTATCTCATTTGGCTCCTAGTTGCTACCATAACTATTAATAATTCGTCATCCATGAGACTTCCAGAGCTACTGGAATTGCCTGAGCTTGTGGGTGCTCAGCTCAGGAGAGCTTCCAGGAACATGATTTGCAGAAAGCCTGAAAATTCACTTTCTGAAATAAAATATTAAAAAAAAAAAAAAAAGTTATAAAAGTGCACCAGCTTGAGACAGCCAGGAACTTTGTAAAAGGATTTTTCAACACAGGCCCTGACCTAGTCAAAGGCAGATGTAATGCATTCGTAACTTAAAGGACAGTGCACTTCATTCAAGGTTAGATTTTGCAATTAACACTACCTGGCTTGTGCAATTAACACCGTACTTGTGCTTTTCAATATTGTTTGCCATTCCTGTTCTTTCCCTTCCAGTCCGAAGAGACTGTATTTCTATTTTGATATGACTAGGCCTCATCTGGAAGCTTAACTTATATAAAACTTATTTCTCCCATGATGATATGAGAATCAAAAAAAAAAAAAAAAAAGTTTTTTCTTTAAAAAGAAAAGCCAATGTGGATCAATATGGAAAAATCCACAGATTACCAAATGGGAAACTGCGTAAAACTTCCATTCTCTGTGTTAAAACAAATAGTTCCTCACAGAGTATCTGAGATAATCTCTGGAGGAAGAACACATCTTCTTCTGTTCTTGAGCACCCCCAGTCGTCACATTACAGAGCAGCAGAGAGGAGAAATAGTGCTATGTATCCAGCTGCACAATGGAGACTGGGGACAGGGTTAGTGGATGGGAAGAGAGAATAGCTCTTTCCTTCCCATTTCCCTAGGCCAAGCAACCAAGAAATGGAAATAAAACACACTATGAAAATGAAAACAGTCTTGTCCTAGCACTGCAGCATTGCAAGATGCTATTAGAGAACAGTTTGTCCCTACAGGTAAGCTTGGGCCCATCTGTGCTGTCAGAGACAGCAGTGCGTCCTCTCGCTGAAGTCGATGAGTGCTAGGGAAGCCAGGCGTTTGCATAGAGGACAGCAGAATTTGTCACAAAAGGAAAGTAGCATATTTCACTTCCAAACCATTATTTCTGACCTATCAGTTGCTGCCTAGATGCATCCCCCCAGCTGCATGCCACTGATTTCTCCACACTGGGTCTTCAGATGCATGCAGGCCCATGAGGCTCCTGTAAGGACCAGTTCCTCCGTGTCACCGTGTGCCAACAGGGTTACATACCAACCTGTACACCTGTCTCACTGTCTGCAACACACTCTGATTTCAGAACTGGAACTGCTTGATTTAGGAAGTGACAACTGCTATCCAATTGCTAACCTTACATTTTGAAAATCTGTATCTACCCCTGATTCTTTCAGAAGAAAAATGCCTCTTCGCATGGCTTTCGATAAATGAGGAAAAATACATATACATTATTAAAAAAGCAAACCCACTCTCATCCAGTGTTAATTCTGATATCAGCTGCCCCCTGCCTCCCTGCTATTGACACCAAAAATTTACAAACAGACCGGCCATACCTCACATGAGGGGTGCAACTGAAATCCAAGCACAAGACACAGCTCTGAAACTTTGCAAAATGTGTCGTGGGACATTACAAAACTGCCGAAAAAAACGAGGGCCTAAGAACAGGGTTAATTTCATTCTGATTTGAATAAAATTAATTCCAAACTGCTTGGATGTAAGTGACAGAAAGATTGAATAGAGAGGGCCAGCTTCTGCTATCAGTTACGCTGATAAATATAAATCCTGAGTAACCTTATCAGCATCAGGGAGATCACCGTGCGTTTATGGCTGTATACAAAAAAGAAGAATTTCATTCAGGACATCTTAGGCAAGCTATATTTTACCTTCAGAAGCATTTTGCTATACTGTGGCAGTTAATCTTTTCCAGCTATTAAGCTCCAGAGTGATCTTTCGGGGCTTCCCCCGGCAAGCGGGGCCAGCCGTAGTTCCTGGAGCTGCCGAGGCCACGTGAGAGGCGGTACCAACAGCTTACTGTTGCACAAGGTCTTCCTGCCAGCTAATCAATTTATTGTCCAATTTCCCGGTCCGTGGACAATCTATTGCATTTTCTATCATCGCAGAGGGAGGGTGGCTAGGGTTCGGGGGGGGGCACAGCAGCCCCATCACTATGGGGTGGAGAATCATGAAGGTTTTACACAACAAAAGGAAGAAAACTGGAGACAGAGATAAAGAGACCACAGCCGTCCTCTTGTACAGCTTGAACCCCAAGGCAGTATTTTAAAGAAAACATTTAAATCTCTCCTACCACCCTTCAACTTTTACTTTCAGACCGCTCTCTGCCAGGAGATCTACGAAACATCCCAAATGATGAGCTGGTTCCTGAGCGGTAACGCGACCATCAGCCCTCACTGCCTTGCCTGCTATATCCACTCATTTCCCCTTCCATACTCAGCCTACGAGGACCTTTCAATCTGTGTGCAAAGTGCTCTGAGAGGAGCCTTCTGATACAGTAAAGCCCTTTACAAAATAGGCACCAGCTCCAGCTCTCCATCGGCTGGCTGCTGTGCTGCACTCTGCTCCTTTCCAGGGACTGCAAGAGGAAGACAGCAAACAGGTTTCGACTTCTGTTTTTCCTCATAGCTGACAATTGTGCAACTCCTCGTCGTTACACCACAGCACAGCGTACTCGAGGCACTCTTCAGCCGTTTTCTTTCAGAAATCAAAACTTCCATTTAATTCTTTTCAAGGCTTTTTTTTTTTTTTTTCCCCTCTCTCCAGATCACAGGCCTGCTTTTGATCATGAGGATTAAAGGCGCCAGGCAGAACCTGTAACGCACATCATCACGTTTGCTGTCTCTCAACAGGGGAAAAATAGTAAACCCGTTGTCCACCAGGCTTAAGAAAAAGAAAGAAAGAAAAAAAAAAGCAAGCGAATACCTTGCAGCGTGCACTTGAATCGCCTTGCCTTACCTCGAATATATTGGCGGGTTCATTGCTGTACTGGTTGGAGATGATCTCTGACTGGTCGCTGTACCACTTGAGCCCCCCCAGAAAGCTGTCCGTGTCCAGGTCGTTCACGTCTAGTTCAGAGAGGTCAAGTTCTGGGAGATCTGGGCAAAGAGGCTGGTCTTCGCCAACCAGAGCAGCACACTGCAGGAAACAGCAATGCAGAAAGAGTTTCATTAATTGCCAGAAATCTATTAACTTTAATATCATGCGATAAGAACTAAGCCTCGATTAAGCTATGGCACGGGGTCACTAGAATTGTTTTCTGAAAAAAGACAACAAACCACTAACTATTAGATCCTTGTTAGCCCTGCACAGGTATTCAAAGAAGAGGGGGGAATAGGAGGATGTAAGCTGCCTTCTCTACCATGTCTCTGTACAGGAGCAATCACTTTCCTTCTCCCTACCCTCTTTCACAACAACAGTGTCCAAAGGTTTATAAAATCCAACAGCAGAGGCCAAAGCACGGCCTTATTCTTCTGCTGCTTCAGAGCAAACCGGTGCAGGTACAAGTTACAGCTGAATACCTCTGGGCAAGGTCTTTCCTGCATTTCCTGATGCATTCAGGTTAAAGATGCACAGCCTGTTCCAGCCTCCAGCCCTGCAGGCGAGCTCAAGCTGGACATACTCACACTCGCTTCTGCAGATCTTACCATAGTCCTCCAGGTCAGCCGTGATGATGGCCAGAGTATGGGCATAGCAAAGCAGGGGCAGCGATGCTGCTGCACTGCTTCCCCAGCAGGCTAAAAGATGCACAGGGCACGACTACCAGGTATGCAGCAGGGTCCTGGCCCCTGAAATGTGCTCTGAAACATCCCCGTGTTCATGTCAGGGTGACAGGCACAGTCAGTTCATGGAGCCTTTCACCTGCTTCGCACACTACCTTTTCACAGTATAGCAAGTACGTGCATTGACCCAGGCCAAGAGCTTCCACCCAGCCCCATAACTGTCCCCAGACAGTGGCTGTGGTGAGGAAACCTGATGGTTTCCTTTCCTCTGGCAGCCCAGCAGCATGCTACTGCTGACTCGATAACCCTAATGGAGAGGGTCCATGAAACACTTTGATTTAGGTAGGAAACCAAGTCTGATCTGCACGGAGACACTTCAGCAGTGCCAAATATTTTTGTCTCCATGACTTGCGATCAGGGTAGTGATAAATACAAATAAACCTGGAAAAAGTATCCTTTTAAAAGCTAGGATGAAGCTGATAGAGTACTGACTAACCTACTAAGCAAGAAAACCATTAATACAACACATCCACTTTAGCATGGCAATTGAAACCCACCAAACCCAACCCTCGGTTATGGAACACACACAGTAACAGCTTGGCAAGTAACGGGGCCCTGTACGTCAATGCTGCTGGATGAAGCAACTCCTGCGCTGTACCATGTACCCTTGGGACCCATCCCCAGACATCTACCTGGACACGGTGCAAAACACCCTTACGTTCCTTAAAGCTGCGCCAAGGTGCCAGGCACTGAATGGTTAAAGCATAAATCTGCTGTGTCTCAGGGATTCCACACTGAGTATTTCTCACCCCATGTTTAGGGTGGCCAAGAGCCTGCCCAGACAGCAAGACCTCCTCCACTCCCGTCAGCCGACTGGGTGGCTGGAGCGATTTCCCAACTTGTGTTTGGATTGAAGTCAACCCAGAAAACGCCACTTTCTGGAGAGGCAGTAACACGGTGTCCACTGATGCGAATTGCTCAATACTTGGTTATGTCATTCTCTGAAGGACCGCCTTCCACAAGCACGCAAGCGGGAGCTGCTGAAGGTGAATTTCATTGAGGTTTTGTCTCCAGGAGCCTCGGTGCACCCGCAGCGCACAGGCTGCATGCAGCGGCGCAGCTACCAGCGACAATTTTGCCTGCTGGCACAAGGGCTCGGTGCAGCTGGTGCGAGCTTTTATTCTGTGGACAACTTTTACGTCTACCAGGACGCAATGAGATAGTCACGTAACAGGCCAAGGGGCAAGGCAGGTTGCAAAACAAGGCTCTGAGATAGCACTTGCTCCGATTTCCATTACTTAAGGGGCTGCAGAACTTTACCAAGTCAAAACCTCACTTAGGTCATTTTTACTGCACACCATTTTTTTTTTTTTTTAGTATTATTTTGGTCTTAGCAGAAAACAAAGAAAAAATTAAAGAGTTCCCTCTTCTTTAGTGCTAGACATAACCTTCCAGCAGCAATCTTATAATGCAGAGATGACCTTTTTTTGATGCTTAGCTGAAATCTCTGATCTCATTAAAGGATAATCTAGTTTTTGACTGAAAAGGTAGATTCTCAGCATCATTCTCAGGTTTGTGTTGTGGAGGTCAGTAGCTTATAACTGATGCCGTAGACTTGTAAAGTATCCTGCTGATCTGTTTCTGCTTTCGTTTGTAAAAATAGCTTCAGTTTGTGAACCACCTACTTAAAGATGTTAACTCTTGGTAATATGCATTTCCAAATTCCTATGATGGGCTTTTGAAGGAACATAAATGATTGTATTTAAAAAAATAAATCCTGCTCACCACAGCTTTCTTTTGCCTATAATGACTGCAATGTCACTTAAAAAATGTAATTGCTGAAATGAAGTATATATGCTCTTGCCGATGTTGACATGATAATAAAATCAATGTTTCTGAATATGACATTACGCTTCTAATCTGAGACACATTAGTAGCAAGTGTTCCTGTTATTAATTTATATTTGGCCTTTGGATGATGCCAGGTTTAACACTCCAAGTCCTAAAACTGTCCTCATCTGACATGCTGATATTTTCTGTTTGCCTATACATCTGTAACAGGTGCACCTGCATTGCTATGATACATTTTTCCGTCTTCCCACCGTTAATTGATATAATAGTTACCCCATAACTGTGGCCTTAATTTCATAGTATCGTTCAGAAAGATAAAGCAGTCACTAAACACAAAAGGCTAATTACTGTGCGTTATTTCACTCCAACAGACTTTTTTTTTCTCTTAGTTCAGGCGCAAACAATAAATTAGCTTAACTGCACTGATGATAATGAATCATTATAATTAAGTATAATTCTCCATTAACCTTTTGAATGTTTTTGTGCCTCTGAAGGTAAATCAAAAAAAAAAAAAAAAAAAAAGAAGAAGAAAAGAAGAAGACTGGACTTGTGCCACATGAATTATATTAATGAAAAAATAATCTTTGTTTTATTTTTAACAAGTTTTTCAAAGAGCCGAGGGGGCTAACCCAGGAAAGAAAGACAGACCTGACAGAATGTGTGTCATGTGGGTTCTCTCTATCAATCCTCGCAACCTTACTGTACATCACCTTCATTAAACTGTGAAACACTGGGGACGCTGATCAGCTACAGTGATGCAGGCCTTTATTAAGCAACACGCCATCCTGTCATTATGTGAGCGAGAATCTAATACATTTTAAGTTGACAGCAAACATTAATGATTCAAAAAATGAAGGCTGCCTCCGGTACCTGCCGCCTGCAATATTTGAGATCGGTAAAGGTGATCCCCAGAGCCAGCACAGCAGGCAGGCACTCCTGTGCTGCTCCAGAAAGTGCAGTGCAGGAGCACGTTGGTAAAATCCTACCAACAGTTAATCCATCCACTGCACAATTAATATTAAGATCAACCCTTTTTTTTTTTCCCTTTTTTTTTTTTTTTCCCCCTCCGCACTATGAAAAGTCATTGACATAAATTATCCATTCTGTTTCTAGCTTGAAATTACTGCAGGAACTCTAGTGATTAAAATAAATCTTCAATATTTCCATATAACTGGTTCCTCAATCAGCTCCTAGCAGCATTAGGAATAATACATGATGGAAAAATGAAGCTCCAGCAGCAGAGACCCATGCTACAAGCCAGACAACAACCCACAGGATACTCCAGCTACTCAGAAACAATTAGGACTTTGGAGCCAGAAAGTCATCCACTTACAGCCTTGACTCATAATAGCTACAGGACATATGAATTATCCATATCTATTCCACTTTACCAAGGAATCAAAACAAGATAAGAGCAATTACAATATGCAAACAGAAATCAGCGGATACAATGGCAAGCTGCAAATATTTAAAACTCGACAAAAAGACTTAAGGACCCGCATGCATGCTCCGCCAGATAGGGAAACCGCACTGGAGAACGCTGCAAGGTTTTTACTTTAGATGGGTATCTCTGCGTGGCGTGGACATCTTATTTAAAAGGCATCACACGTAACCTTTTTCTCCCTCCCCTGTTGCCTGAGGGGAGCGTTTTAAGCACTTATTCCAAGCTCGCAGCCGGGGGGTTAGCTCCTTCCAGCAGGTCTGTGCTCTGGCTTCCTCTCGACGGGCTCCACAGAAAGTTTGCCTCGCTGCCCAAGTTGCCCGAACTTTGAGGTAAGGCTCCCTTCTGCCGAATGCAAACGTGCAGAAATCCTCATGCCTCACTTTATACTCCAGAGATTACCAGGGAGCTGCTTGCCTTTTCTTTTTTTTTTTTTTTTTTCCTTTCCTCCTTTATGAATTGTAGCCAGCAGAAGCTGTGGGTTTGATGTATTGCCGTCTATTTTTACACAAGCAGCAGCGGCGGCGGTGGCAGCAGCAGCAGCAGTTCACACAGTCCTGCATAAACTCTATTCTCACGGTTCATCCTCTTGTCTCTGTCGTGCAGTGGCATTTAACCGTTTGTTGGACTACTTGGGCCGACCAAGAGCCCTGCTCTACAGGACATTAGCTACGGGATAATCATTCCAAGACAAAAGAAGCAGGGCAGCGTCTACTTCCAGAAATCTCTCTTAAAAGCATCTAAAGCAAAACCCCAGGGTGTTCATTCCTGTGGGGGGGGTTCAATTCTGCATCTGACAAACAAGGAGGAAACCTGCCACAGAGCAGAGTGAAACAAGCAAGGAAAATAGGAAGCCACTGGTTAATTTAACTTCTTCTTCCCTTTTTTTTTTTTTTTGGAAAAAGAAACGTTAATCTTATTCTAAACAAACATGGCATTTTTCCAACCAGGCCACTAAACGCCACTGGAAAGACTTCAGACACTGATTCATATCAATATCTTGGAGCATAAATATTGCATATGACGGGGGAGAGCGAGCCAGAGGCACATGCAAATAGTTTCCAACTGCAGGAGATACCGATGACAGGAGCTAAGCTTTGATTTGCTCAAGGCACCGCGGAGTAACCTTAAAATAGCAAACTTACAGGAGTTGAGATAAGGCTCGGACCTGCTCGCAAAGTCCGCCGGCCGGCCCGTTCCGCCGGCCGCCCCCCGAGGGGAGCCCCCCGCGCCCCCCGCTCACCTCGATGTCACTCCATGCAGAGTCCTGGCTGCACATGTCCCACGCCATCCAGCTCCCGGACCGCAGCGGCGCCGCTCGCGAACTACAACCCCGAGCCGGGCAGGGAGCACAGGCGCATGCAGGCGACGAGCCCCTCTCTGAGCGTGAACCGAAGGCACCTGTCTTACTACTGCTCCCCGTCACATGACAAAGCTATTAAAAAGTAGGCTGGGCTGTCACTCATCCTGCCTTCTTGTGCCGCCGCTCCAGCCGTGACGTCGCGCAGAGGCAGACCCAGGCGGAGGCGAAGTAAATCTTCCTAAAAGCCACTCAGACCTTTGAGGCTCCAGCACCACGCTGTGATTAAAATCGCATCACCGCGCCACACCCCCGGAATTGTGCCGCTGCCTGCCATGCAACAGCTCCTGTCCCTCGCCGTCTGCCTTTTTTTTAATTTCTTCTTTTCTTTTCTTTTTTTTTTTTTATTTTTTTTCTTTTGGCCAAAGCAAACAATGTGCAGAGCTGTATTTACAATTAAAAAAAAAAGTAAAGAAACTCGGAGGCGAGCTGCAGCACGTGCACCCTGAGCAGCCTCCAGCCTCTCCGGGCGGCCACCGCAGCGCACTTCAATCCGGGGATGCGAGTCTGGAGTTGGGCAAAAGTTACAGCATGGGATGGCATTTTGTTTTCACTCGGGAATTTTACACCTGGCAAAGTTAATTTCTCATTGACAACTGCACCAGAGCTAGGTTTTTCCACCAGCAAACACACTGGCAAAAAAAAAAAAAACACTATTTCCCAGGGATGGAGTAAGTATCGATAAAAGCCAGTCCTGCAGTTACCTCACCTGCGACAGCAAGGGAGCCAGATCCCGTTTTCCAGCTGAATTACAGCATTTCTCAGCTGCTCTTTAGTCATTTCTGTGTCTCAGTGCACGAAACCAGTGTTACGACATGCAACTGCCCCCGTCCTGCCCAGGACTGTGTGGGTTCCTGCCTGCATTTCCCTATAAGCACCAGTGCGTCTGCCTCGCCTCCGGGTGCATTTCTGTATATACACCATGTACCCACCCCTCTGACCTGGGCTGAGTGTTTTCTCTTTGGGAACACACACACAAAAAAAGCCCTTGTCACGTGAAAACACCGACCTGCCATTAACAGGAGGGTTTCTTGGTTTGAGCAGCTCGCTTGCTGAGACAACAGGGGCTGCTGCTGCAGGTGCAACTGGTTTATGGTGGCACCGTCCACTGAATACATAACAAACCCAAGGTACCAAATATACCTGCAAAACACTTCCCACGTCAGGAAAAACAAATAAATAAAGGTCTTATTTAACTAGCCCCACCTGCCTCCTTGTTTTCTGGAGTTGTGTTGTTTTAATTAGCTGGGTTCAAAAGTCTTGTAAAAATGTAAGCACTGGATCCATCACACTGGGCTCCCAGTCAAAGTCACCAAACTATAATTGATCATCCTCCTTGTCATGAAATATTCATTTTCATTGTTATTTGCAAACTTGAGCATTCTAAAGGCTAAATGAATTCAATTATTATACCAGGCTATGACGATTTCGCTGAGAGAAAAAATAAATAAAAAGAAGAACAGTTCTTGAAACAGCCTTTTTCCCACAGATATTAAAAACTTCAGAAATTGTTGTAAGTCTCAGATACATTCTCGGCTTATTTGTGTTCCTTGTAATTCATTATTGCCAGTTTTCCCCGCTTGTGCTTAAGTTGCAAATCACATCACACTGTCATATTTTCACCAAGCACAGATGACAAAAATGGCATTGTTTTTACTTTACTTAATTAAAAAAAGCCACAGCAAAATACCGAACGACTACAGAAAGCCTTTCCTACGAATGATTAAATTAACGGCATTGCTTTGCTCTTGCAACTAAAAAAAATTAATTTCCTTCCCAATTATATGCTGATTTAATGATAAAACTGCAGTAAATTATTAAGATCTGGGGCAAAGGTGAGTACCTCTACCCTCCGAACAGTCAGCTGTGAAATAATGCTGGGCACCTGCCCGCCTGAAGTGCAGTCGGTTCTTATTAATTATTATCTGTGGATCCATGGCTGGTGGAATATTCTCCTTCAATACCTACTTATAATTGTGTTCATTGACTGTGCCGAATCCATCATCTTTTTTTTTTTTTCTTGAAGTTTTCATTCACACCTTTTATAGAAATGTATTTACACTGGAACATTTTATATTGCTGTTTTGGATATTTTGACCTGCTCATGTTGTTTCTATTTTCTACATTTCCACTTCACTGCTTTCCCTTCAAATTAGCAAGTTAACTGATAAATATAAACTGTAACCTTAGCGGTGCTCTCACCGTGCAAGCGTTAGAGATTGGAGTACTTTCTTGGTACATGGCAGGCAGAGCAAGCCATCTGTAATAACAACCGAGTCCTCCAGAGCTGTCCTACGGCCCCGGCCACGCCGCGGCTTGGACTTTGCTGGCAGCCCCAGTGCCACCTGGCAGGGATGCCAAGCACGATTCAGACTACAAAAGACCACAAGGTTTAAATAAGGGTTCCCCACAGCTCGGGAGGAATTCATTTATTTTTAACCAAACTGTCCGACCCAGGCCATATATATAAATTTACTCACTAGGGCCTTTTTTCATGTTTTAACGTGCTGGGTTTTTTGGCGTCTAGGAGGAGAAAAGAGGGGAAGGCAGTTGCAATGGGCTCGTAGCTTGGGAACTGCGCAGCCTCAGCACATGTAAATGAAGCCCGTGAAACAGAGCCAGCACCTAAGCCTCCCTCCTCAAAGAAACCTTGTCTTCTGAAAAGTCCCCAGCAGCTTTAGCAGTGCTCTTGCCCAGTGTTTTGACAACATGAAAGAATTGCACAAACGTCTTTTCTGGGGCAATATCTGAGTACGCACACATGCTTTTGTTCCGTAACAAACACAAAGAGAACTCTCTTGCGGCTGGTGAAGTCTGCGGGTCCAGTTGACCCAACCTGTTCTGTTGAAATGCCTGCTGTAAAATCCCCCTCTTTCACCATATTTTCCTCTTTCCAGGTTACTCCATACCTAGTCTCAGCAATTCGCCACTTTTTCCCCTTCTTCTTCTTCATGGGACATAATTCATGAATGCACTGGTGAGCCTTCCAACTGCACTGGGGCACAGATTCCCAAAGCCTGATCCATATTTTAACAGGATTGCAAGGTATGGCTCCTGGCAACGACAGGGAAGAGGATTCAAGGACCAAAGTCTTTAAGCTCTCTGTCCTTGTCTTTTTCCTGGATTCAGCATTCATTCTGTCTCTTTCTCTTATTCTTTCACCCACTTTTTTTTTCTTTTTTTTTTTTTTTTCCCCAATTGTGGTCATTTTTGTTCCCTGTAACTTAGATATCTCAGATATCTTAGATATCTTGCAGCCCCCTGACTTTGAAATCCAAAACTGAGCCCCTTCATCACAACACCGACCAAGTTTCTTCCTTTGCTTCCAGACTGTGGTGCTTGCTGATTTTCAGCAAAGTTGGCTAATACCAGTGGAGTAAGGGCAATCAAACTTGAATTAAAAAACAGCATAGTTCAACCAGCAGAGGTTTGCAAACCAGATCCCCCACCAGTGAAACCCCTTCCCCTCGACCCTCCATTTGTGAGTGTCTTTATAGCAGAAGCTAAGCCAACTACGTATTTATAAAAGATCAAACCACACTCCAAAGGTGTGTTAGTGTGAATGGTGTTCTATATAAAGTATATGTACCCTATTAATTTTTTATGAGAAATCTTCCTCCTGTGCAACTTTATTCTTATTTTCTCCACAGTCCTTCTGTATTTGTTTTCCATTCTGTTCTCTCTGTTCCACTTCCATCCTATTTGTTTTTCTTTTGTTTTTTTTTTTTTTTTTTCCTTGTCAGTTTCTTTTCCTTATTTATCCAGCCCATCTTACCCAGAATACGCAGCCAGCAGCGTAGACCAGCATAAAAACTCCTTGAACTTCTGGGTTCATTGGTGCAGTAAGTTTACAATGCAATAAGCAATAAGGCAGTGTGCCCTCTCCAACTTTGCTAGGACAGTTATTATTATTATTATTATTATTTTTTTTTTTGCAGAGAGAAACCACGACGGTGCTCAGTACCAGCTCTCTGAAAGGCTCCAGAGATCGGGGCCAAATTAATTTCTGGCTGAGCTCTGGGCCACGGGCCGCTGTCTGAGTAGCGGTACACTACCAAGTCCAAAATAACTTTCTCCGAACAGTGATGCGTTACTGACATTACTGACACCAGGGTGAATTTTGCCACATCTGCCTCCACATACTGAGGGCTCAAATAAACAGTGCTGGATGCCAATGGAAATTGCTCGCCTGTTCCCATGCGGGTGGGCCTGACTGTGAATATTCACTATTCCTGCAGATCAGCTGATTATCAGCGGTAACCAGGCTTGCACACGTGCAACCCCTTGTAACTCGGTGCTTGTAAAACCTTCAGGAGTGCTGAAGTGCAGGAACATAGGTACTGACTGAAAGAAATCTTCCTAAATCTTCTCATACCTCCCCAAGCATTTCCCTCTTCACGAGCATATTTCACTTACTCATTACTAAAACAAGAAAGGCAAAGGCACTCCAGCTGATTACATAAAAAGTACATTTATCACTTGTTTCCCCCAACATTTGGAGCATATGTTCTCCAGGACCCACATTTTGTATGATTTGCAGGAAAATCCAGCTTGTCAGGCCTGTTAAAAGCAGCATGAACAATGTCTTTCACTCGGGTGCTACTGTTTCCCAGAGAGACTAATCTATAAAAGAGAATCTACATGTAAATTTATTGCCCCTATATGTTTGAGAAACAGAGCCATGAGAGCCCATCAGTTTCCTGGGGAGGCTTTGGTGCAGTTTGAGGGCAGACACCCGGGAAAGCAAAGGAAACAGATGCCTATTTTGCAGCTCCTTGCACACTGGCATGTCCTGCTCATGCAGGCAGGACCACACCAAAATTACACTGGTGCAGGTTTTGGTCATCTCTCCTTTACTCACCTCACTGCTGAGATTTCCTTGAAACAAGAGAAATCACAGAGTTCTTTTTTTCCTCTTTTGAGCCCTGGGAAGAGACCAAAAGCCCTCCCTGCCTACCTTGGGTGCTCACACAGCCCATCAGGGGATGGGCAATTGTCTTCTCCAGCTCCAGCCACCAAGGGCAGAGCTTGTGAAAGCTTCAGGTCTAAAGCCTGTAAGTTTCCACAAGGCCCTGGAAACCCCGCCCGGATTCTTCCTGTTAACCCTATTACCTTGCATCGTTTCCCTTGGGGCATCCAAAGTATTGCCCTGGAGCTCGTTTGCCAGCTTGTTCATTGTTAAAACCGATCTCATTTTTACTAACTTTTTCTGAGAGGGATCTGCAGGACAATCCCAGGAACAATCACCGGGGACTCGATACCCTAGGGAGGGTGAAAGATTCCCTGGAGCGATGTGCTGGGAGCCAAGGCTGCTCCAAAGATACCATCTAAACTGCTCTCTGAAGTGACTTGCGAGGCTGCCATCCTGCTGATATGTCCCAGCTGGAAGGGGAGCTGTGGTGTCCCGGCTGCCACAGTACAGGAGAGCAAGCTCCCAGCCAGCTCCACTTTGTGGAGGCCTTGAAGAAAAAGCAGAAGAAATTCACCTACTTTCATAACATCTCCGATCTGTTCTCCAAAACGGCTGGGGAAGCGATTGCAGTGGAGTGCAGCACAGCACTGGAGAGACGCTAACCTTTAAATACTCTGAAATCAAATCTTGTTTTACACAAAACTGCTATGGTAAAGTCGATGTGAATGAAGCACCTTTGAGTGAAGGAACAGAGGGAAAGGCAGTGGACAGCTTTAGTGCCTCCTAGCAATTTTTTTTAATAAACTGGAGATGACAGACAGCCTTACCAACACATCTCTCATCTTCAAATAAGACTTTCTTCAGACAGAGCTCAGTGGAACTGAGTCAGCCTTTTTTCTTGGGCCTAGCTCTTGGCATTTTTCATATTAAAACAAAGTATAATGTGGAAATAATTCTGAATAGTAGTCATCTGATCGGGTTTTACTAACACGGGCCACAGACACACTCTGCTACCATCTCAGGCAAACAAAATAAAATGAAGATATTACTCAGAACAAAAGAAAAAAGAAAAGGAAAAAAGAAAAAAAAAATCTGTGCTCATGAGCCAAGTAACCCTTTAAGTAACCCTTTCTCTGGGTCATGCTGGGCTGTGAAGGAAGGTGAGCTCCCAGGGAGCAGGCTGTAGGTGGGTACCAGTGCTTGGCACCATGGTGGGCACCAGGCTGCTTGGCCTCCAGCAGCCCCGGAGCACAGCAAATGTTGCTGCCTCAGCTTCCCACAGCCCCTGCGCCCCATTTTCCCAAGTCAGTCAAGGACAGGCCAAGAGGAGATGGGGTTACCTCACTGCAACAGCCAATGCTCCTGAAGGATCAGCTTCGCTTGACCTCTTAACTAGTGGCTCCTGCCAGCCAGCACTGAGCCCAGGGGTTATTTTTAGTCAGAAGTCTTCATGAATTGCAGTTAACTTGCAATATGCAAACTAGCGACTAGTGCTAGAGGAATCCCTATAGGTTTCATGGTTCCACTCTGTGCTCAAAAGTCCAATTATTCATTTTTCTTGGAGCTGCAATATTAATCTAAAAAAGTTGCACAAATGGCAAGAGATGTCATGCTGCCTCCATCCCCAATTCAGAAAAGTGAAATAAAGGCAGATAAGCATTTAGCCCACGGGTTATTAGCTGTACCAAATCCAGCCGTAAACCTTCGGAGGCTGACCCTCTGCTAGCAGTGCTTTTGACGAGAAATTTGTCAGTTCTTCCACCTTTGACTCAGGGCCAAACAAACCAGGAAGGAAACAGAAGGGGAGAAATGCTAGCAATATGAAGGCTTGGTCTGAATTACTATTTTATTTTACTTTAATTTAGCTTAGTTTAATTATTTTATCCAGACCACTTGTCTACCTACCTGCACAAGAAAACTCAGTAAAATATGGGGGTTAAAGGGGCTGGAATTGGTCACTGCTCCAAATCCCTTGGAAGGGAACGGGAATTCTTAAACAGGTTTAGGGAGGCTTTGAATCAGACCTTATCAGAGAAGATGAGGCCAGGACAGTTAAAAGCAGAAACTCCTCCACACATTTCCTCTGGTTTTCCTTTTGATACTGCTCAGGCTTCCCCAGCTTTTCCCTGTGAATGGAGCAGGGACGAAATGCTGAGATTGCATCTGCTATCACCATTTTGTGTATCTTTGCTCCTGAGAAATTTAGTATTTGCCGAACATCATTTGCCCTGGGGCACTGGTTAGTCTCATCATTATTTTATAAGTGGGTACCAGCAAAGATTCATACCTCTTCCCCAAAAGAGCTATGGCTGTACTTCCATTACTTTATGCCAATCAACAGATAAGGCAAGTTTGCTACTTTCATGTTTATCCCTGATGGATCTCTACCGTCATAAAATTCCCCGACAATCTGACACAATTAAACATTATTTGTAGTCTCTGCTCTGTCGAACTCCATATGCAGAGTGGCAAGGCAATGTATTTAAGCAAAAGCACTCCCACTAAAACAGAGACCTCCCCGCAGCATGCCTTTTCCCTTCTGTCCATTCCAGGCTTACCCGTCTTCTCTGAGGAACAAAGAACTAAGCAAAAATAGGAAACGTCAGAATGGAAGATTATTTTAATTTATGTTAAGAGTTGCTAAGCAAAAAAACCAACTCTGAAAAACCAGCAAACCAACACCAAAGAGCACTTCATCATCATATTATTACCAATTTATTAAACCAAGATTGCATACAATGGAGAAATGGCAGTGACACCTCCCCTGGGGTTTTGGGGAGGTAGACCTCCAGCTGTTTCATTCTCACATGCAGTCCTGCTTACAAAGACATGGAAAAATGTTTGCGCTTCAGCTCAATACAATACAGTATCACATTGTTTGCAGATTTTCTTTAAGGCAGCATAGGCACTTGCAAAGCAAACCACAGATGTACACTTTGGGGAGACTGGGCTGCCACATTTAAAGTAGAGTGGGGCAACACATGGCAGTAGTTAATTTGTGTGTTGTTAATTTGTATCCCGGACAATGCTATAAATCGAAGCCTTGCTGACAATTCCTGCCCAGTAAACATGTTCAATCTCATCTCCCGTAAAAGGAGAGCAGGCGCTAAATAGCAACGCATTTTGATTTTCATTTAGCCACTTTAATGATAGGTGATGTTAGCGGAAAAGATCATTTATCTTCAGATTTATTTTATATGAGATAAAAGGCCTTGCCAATTTTTTAAAATTCATTTACGCAAGTGAATAAATCTTCCCAAACAATAAGTGGGAAAGTCATATTTCTTTAACTTTGCTAAAATCTGAAAATGCTGATCTGAGAGTGAAATAGACGACACTGGCATTTTAATCAGAAATATAAAGGCTCCTCTTCTAAATAAGAGGCGCGGCTTTACTTCAGAAAAAAAATCTCTCTGATTTAGAGAATGATTTTTTTTATGCATTTTGTCAAAAATCTCTGACAAATCAGGAGAGACACGTGCAATTTTTATATCACCTTCATTTTTAGATCAGTCCCAACGTGAAGGCTACCTAAAAATAGACAGAACCTAACCTTTCAAATATCTATACTGCTGCATACCAGAAATGCAAGCTTTCAGTGCCTCTCATGGCTTTCCGAGCCTTGTGCTGTGCTTGCCTCCTCCTCGAGCACGTTGCCCCATGTTGCACGCCACGCTGAGGCGTGAGAGGCACTGCTAGTCCCAACGCACAGCACATTGCGATATGTGATTTGTTTTGTTCAGGACGGGCAGCAAGATCATCAAAAGCAGCCTTCCCTTTCTGCAGGGCTGTTTGAGTTCACCACAAACACTGGCAGTACCAAACTTGACAAGGGAGGACGCGAAAATGCAGCTGTGCTGGCTGGCCCAGGAGCTCTGCTCAGAAAAGCGAGCTGTCTGTTTGCAACGTACCCCTCCTAAAATATGAAGGGGAACAGAACAATGCACTCTTTTGTCTTATTGTTTGCTACAGTGCTGGCGGACACACTTCTAACCATTTAAAGATGAGGCTCTCCAACAGTGCCCCGAGCCCTGATTGACGGGTGTAGAGTTACAACCCGGCGGAATACGCGGTAGCTATTTCTTTGCATTGCACTTTCTAAATTGTGATTCTGCTTGGCCTTAACAGCATAGGTCAAATTCATCCCGAGCACAATCCAAGCAACTTCAGGTCAGTGGTACCTGAAAAATCAATAGCATTTAAGTTGATGAAGTTGTAACAAGGGTGATTCTGGCCCAGGCCATGCAAACACTCTCTTGCTTTTATGGTATGTGCTCTTCCCTGGGTATTATGCTCCAATGAATATATTTTCCTGTTTGCTACTGCTAAACACTCTGCTTATCAGGTTCTGAAGCCACACCAGGAGTGGGTACAGCAGAAATCTGTACTAAACCAGGCTGCGGGCTGCCCTGGAGGCTTGTAATGACTGTGGCTTTTGCTTACATGCAATAGAAAATCACCCTTGTACCCGTTGTCAGCCAGCTACTCCCAGCAACAAGCTCGAAAGGACTTGTTCTTGTTTACTGTCGAGCTCCGCTCCAACAGAGTCAAAAGTTTATCAAGACGTTTTGCTCTGTCAAAAAATGAGCAAAATAACTTACGCTGATCAAACAATGAAACAAAGAAGCAACAGACTAAATGAGTTCTTTCAAAGAATTTTGGATGGAAAATATCTTACCTGCTGACAGGGAGGCAAGAACAGCAAACAAAGGCATAGGAATAAAAACTATTCAATAAAATATCGATTTCATTATCACCACCTATTCAACTTAATTTTCTTGGCATCCATATCCCTAATGCAGGTTCGTGATAGATCGTACAATCACTTTTTAATTAAGCCCTACTGTGCTTTGTATTAAGAACAAGGCAGTAGACATTATGGCACAATATATCTACCAAAATATTTAATGCTTATCCTTTTCATTTTGGTATTTAAAAGTTGTTCTCTTAGGAGGTGGTATCAGTATTTAACAACATTCTTGACAGCCAGTATAAAAAACAAAAAGCTTCATACTTAATCTAGCCATGTCAAAACTGAAACCCCTTAAAATAATTGCTTTCTGAATATATGGTATTTCCATTGAATTATTTTATTATTACCCAGCTTTCAACATCTTAAGATGCAAAACTTGTTCTGTCTCTTACATACTGATGAGATACACGTAGCACGAGGCTGGAAAACTGATGTTTGACCAATACAGTTGAATGGTATATGAACCAGATGTTATCGTTTTACAAGAGAGATTTAACAAGAAGCAGTGGAAGACTAGAAGCTTCCCGAGGTGGTAGGATTTTCTCTCTCCCCCTCCCTCTTTTTTTAAGCTCTCTTTCGGTATATTGCAGCTCTGCTGCTTACGGTGGGGCAGATCCTGTACAAGGATCACGGCTTTTCTTCCAGTAGAGTACTGGCACTTTTCAGAGGGCAACATTCACTTTAATTACTAAAATGTACCCACCTTCTTCTTCCAAGGAAGAAAAGACTGTTGTTGCATATATAATGTGGCTTTAGTTTTTAATGCCAGAAATGAATCAGTAAACATAGCTACATTATGGTATACTATTTCTTATTCTGTACCCATAGTAACCAAATTAATCTCAAGGCACTGCTGGCATTATTTCAATCTGAAGCTCATACTTTGGATTTCACATAGGTGCCTTCATCCTATTCTTCTTTGCAACTAATAAAATGTAAATATATGGCAATATATTTATTTCTGGTTCAGTTCAAGTTGAGGAGTGCAGTACTTTGCAGAAACCTAATTAATATCAATCATACATTACAACACTGAGTGGTTTAGTATACAAAAAAATGGTGCTAGCACATGAGGATGAAATAGATGACCCAAGAATTCCTTTCTAGTTGTAACTTCTCTGTTTCCAGGATGGGGATGACCAGCTTTTCCTTATCCTTCAATGTCCATTTCAAGTGTCTGTCATGTACAACCAAGAGCTGCTCTAAAAATATCACAAACCCCTCAGAAACAAGAGGAAGGAGACCTCGGAGCTGGAGACCCTGATGGTTCCCTCTGTCCCACCATGAGATGGGAGCACACTGACAAAAAGCCGAGTCTCGTGGTGCCCCAGGAGTGCTGCCTTCAGCATCCCCCCCCCATATGTTTTTTCCACTGCAACCTATCAGCTCCCAGCCCTCCACAAAATCCTCTTGCTAGTGAGAAGGCATCTCCACAACCCAGCGATTACACCTGAACTGCTCAGGAGATGCAAGCAGCTCAACAGTTGTGCCATGGCCATCCTACTCTAGACCATGACAAAAAGAAACACAGCTCATTCTTGGGGCTGAATGAGCTGAGACCTAAGGGACATTACTAACCCAAAGTTTCAAAATCATCCTTATTCATCACAAGCAGCCAGCAGTCCCAAAAAAACAGCGAGCCAGATTGGGAAACAGAGGAGATGCTTCTGGCCGAGCAGAGGGACACAGCTGTGGCAAAGCTCAATTTTGGCTTATGGAGGTGTTCAAACACCACAGAGACACCTGAGCAAGCCCGCAGCCCATCTGTGCTGCCACCCCCAGGCCCTTCTGTGCCCCTGGGCATTCCCAGAGGGCTCCCCCTGGCCTTGAGCCGTGCCTATTTATTGCACCCAAGGGCACAGCACAGTCCTTCGTTTCCACAAACTGCCACAGAGTAAGGATTCCTAGAATGGCTCAAGCAGAGACTTGCTCAAAACTGGGTACTTTCAGACTTCTTCTGTTCTATTCCAAATTATGTGCTTTGCCAGCTTCAAAAAAACAGATGGAAAATACATCCCTAAATGTGCACCCTTGTGATCACTCCAAAAGGAAAGCGGCACCAAGTAGCTTAAAACGTTTGCTAGAAAAAGTCTTTTCCATATCATGCAAATAGCAGACGAAAATAACTGCTAGGCAATTGATATACATACAAATATTGGTTATTTTAAACAGTAATTTGTTATTGAGGACATCTCACTGAAATATTATAATATTCAATTTCCTCTGCATTTGCATGGAAAAGGAGCTGGATAGCACATGATCATTCATTTAACTATTACATAAATATGTCTATCATAAGATCACACGGCTTTCAAGCCAGAGTTCAAACACATGTTTAATGCATGAGAGTATGATGAAGAAACTTGTGAACTCACGGGTCTCGTAGCCCAATCTCAATCAGAAAGGGGCTTGGTGTAAATATGTACAGTATCATGTGCCTTCCAACAGCCCTGAGTCTCAAGGGAGCAGCCTGACACCAGCAAAGGAGACAGGTGGTTCCCTTTCCAACCGAGGAGGGGGGGTAAAAAAAAAAAAAAAGGAGTCAAAACGCAGTATAAATATAGCAGTATTTTTTGCTCGGTGTTTTGCTATGGTTTTCATCCCTTAATGAAACTTCAGTGCATGAACAATTCTCATAACATCTTTGCTACAAATCAGTGAGTGGATGTCATGTCCTAAGATATTTATAACCCTAAAGGTAGGGGTAAGTGATACTGTTTGCCAGCGCTGGTTCAGAAGTGCTGGAGTGTTTCTTTTTTGCCTTTTGGTTTGCTGAGAAAGGAGTGCCAAGAAGCCACAAACCCCAAGTTTCCTTGCTTTAAATGTATCCCTTAACCTATAGCAGGTCGCTGTTAAAAATAATGCCCGTAAGAATGAAAGAACGACAAACAAGTCAATCACATGGGCCGAGCAGGTCACAACCGATTTTAGCTAGCTTGACTTTGTAAACTCCAACAGTGTGAGATATGCTATACCCTCCACAACCCGCAGTTGTTTGATTTTGAAGCTCACATTGCTAGAATTCACACATACACTAACCCGTGTATAAAATAACCCACCTCAGCCTTACTTTCCTATCTGCGCACGGATGCCTTTTTTTTTTTTTTTTTTTTTTAACACAGTGACAGCCACTGCCTCTTAAACCATTTTCTTTTGTTGCATTTCCTTAGAAACACTAATCTTGTTCCTTGGCAGCAGTTGCTGTAAGTGCTGTACCACATGCCCAAACTAGTTCTCACTCACAGCTTTAATTCACAGTAAGTGGCACGAAAGGAGGTCAACACTTCTCAGAAACCACTTTCAGTTCTTTGCTGCTTCAGTATCTATTCTATAAAGCCATCCTCCCTAACAGAAAGTTGTTTCTCATATTGCGTCCCTTGCTTTTTTTAATATTGTCACCTTTATGGAATGGGCTGCCGGATATATGATGGAATAAAGGAAGATTATTCACGGAATCACATTTCTCGTCTCCCTTTTGCAAGGCCCTAACAATGTAAGCAAACAAATAAATAAATAACGTTTCCCCCAACAGAAACAAAATGCCCCTCAATTGTTTTTTTCTTCTCACGCAAAAAGACTCCATATAAATGGCAGCTTGCAATTCCGTGTCAATCATTATGTCTTACTTTCAGTTCAGTTCGCTCGCTTATGGAAAGATTATTTTTTTATCCACCCTCCTAACACATCATGAAAGTGGAAAATCAAGCAGCCTTCTTTCTGCCATGATGCATCACTGGCAAGAGGAATGGCCTTGCTGACAATATTTTGCTGTCACATTTGCCTCTACAGCTTCACTGCCTTCTCTGTGATCAATGAAAACAGATTTTGACCTCATCTATTTCATTTCAGACCATATTCTGCCCTGAGACACACGAGTACAACCTATCATAGTTATAGAGGCAATTGGGGCAGAATTTGTTCCTTTCCTGACAATTCAATACGTGATTCATGAACCAGAATTGAATCCAGCTCTCCTTTCCTAGAGCTCCTCTGGTTCTTTGGCATTAGCATCAGTAAAAGAGCAGCAGAGATGAATTTATGATGGTCGTATCAGCAGAACTGGCTGGGCAGTCAATAATCAGACCGCTCAGCAAGATGCTACCAGACCGAAAGTTAGGTATTGTATCTTATTTACACAGCTTCTCCTCCAGCCTGCTTTCTTTCTTCACTTATCCCTCCGTTGTTTAACTAATGGGATCATAAGACCTGAAAAAACACCTCCTAGTCTAGAACATTTCTAATTGGCTTAATAAAGTAAACAGAAAAATAAAATAATCCTCTCCACCACCATCACCTTCAGCAGCACAAACCCAGACTGCTGGATGTGGAATACTCGGGGCAGTCACAGGGTGTACGGTTGCAGACAGCAACCGGCCGGTCGAGTTTCGCATTAATCCCCAAGACAATGGATCACTTCTGAAAATACAGACTTGGTTCCTCTGCACACACACCTCTGGGGGCCAACACCTGCATGCAGCATTCCCCACCACTCGCTGCACGGCAGAGTCCGCGACGGGTGGTGATCTGCTGGTCAGGGCACGCATCTTGTAGGGCGCTCTACACCTCGCCTACAGAAGGGGGCAGCCTGTTCAATATGGGGGCTTGGAGCCAGCCCCAAAACCTCGTGTTTTGAACTCTGGATGTCCCCAGAGTCTCTCTTGCTCAAGCCGACGGACATCACATGCATGCATTGCATCGTGATCTGCAGGACTCATTGCTGAAGTAGAGGCAAGGTTGACATCACTTTGAAAACCTCATCCAAGACATCTAATGAACTGCGCGCAGGAGACTGATCTGCAGCAGGTCTGGCGTACGGTAAAAATAAACTCCTTAATACAACAAAAGCAGTAATCAACATATTGCATATCAGGCCTGCAAAGCGCCAATTATCTGATGAAGAGGAGCAATACTAGATGGTTCCAGTTCCCTCAGTTATTTAACTCTTTAAATCAATGGAAGTTAAGGAAAACAACGCCTACAGAACCACTTAGGAAAACACACAAAGGATTTGAGCAGAGACTTGAGCTCAGATCTGAATATAAACAGCAAAAAAGCATTCAACAACAAGCCACAGTTCAGGACCTGAGTCTTGCTGTGTATTGCTATGGTCCTGGTTATGAGAAAACTTCTTTTTTTGGAAGCAAACTATTTTCATTTCTCGTACTATTTAACAAAACTGCACTCAAAGCAAAATGCAGAGCCTGATCCTGCCGTTCCCAACCCTATTAACAACAGTCTTACCACAGATTCCAGTGGGAGCACGACTTAGCCTTTCCTGTGGGCCATGCTGTGAGCCTTTAATTCAATAACACCTTATTCACCAAATAGCTCAATGAGATTAGTTGTGGTTTCCAGTATTATTCATTCCACACAGAGGGTCTACAAACACCCCCTCGCTCTGCATTGCCACACCAGGGAAGATATAAATAATTTGAGGGAGATTTCCAAAGGCACAGGAAGAAACTGAGCAGCTTCCAGGGGGGTTACCCTGAGCGAGAGGCCTTTCTGGTTTTGAAAACCTTCCCTGTAATGAAATAAACACAAGAAATCCATTCTCTCCCTTTCTTTTTCAGGTAGCACGACCTATGAAAGGATTCACAAACAAGCTGGGAGAGGGAAGAGAGCTCGTGTTTATGGGAGTCTTGTTTATTTTTTGCAGTTACTTTAGAGAGTTTCACAAAATTTGCAAAGATCGGTGAATGCATGTGCAGCCTGTCTGGTTTCTATTTCTTTTACTCCTTAGTGTATTTATTGCACCTATTATTATTGCACCTATTATTATAAACTATCTGAATGCCCACGGTGCTGGATACAACGCTGCAAATACCTCCTGCCTCGCTGCCAGCGAAAAGCCTCCCCCACCAAACAAAGCCAAAGCCAGCGCGACTTTCGGATCCTCTCCTTCCTATTTCGAAAAACTGCCAGAAAAGTCCAGCCTCAAGGGCCATGTCCCCGCTCGGGGGCAGCGAGCAGGCGAGGAGTGGTCAGGGTGCTGCAGCACGGGAGGGACGAGGCTGCCAGAAGTGCTGATTCACTGCGTGACCGGGGGGGTTCAGCAGCCCAGAGAGGGGGGCATCCCGTCGGTGTGCAGGCAGAGATAGGAGGGAGGGAATGGTGAGGTTTTCCTGGGGATCGGGTCCCCGAAATCTCTGCTTGATACACGTGTGTTGGTTCGTTTGTCGGAATGAAACGGGTTGATACGGCTCCAGCCAGAGGGGGAAAAATAGTTGCAAATGCACAGAAGTCACGTAAATCAGAACTGCTGCTCTATTTTACAAGAGAAGTTCTCCATTAATTAATTTCATGACTTAGAGCAAATGTGCATGGCTGGAAACAGGGGATCCCGCTGATACCAATCTCGCAGCACAGGACACTTTCGTTTTTCTCTTCGAGATACACAGCAGATGTACTCCCTGGCTCCAATCCAGGCGCGGACTAGGTGGTTTTGTGGCTAAAGCCCTGCCTTATAACCTGCTTAAGCCTACCAGCAACTTTTCTGTTCTGGAGTTGCAACATATCGCATGAAAAAAAAACAAAAAACAAACAGGATTTTAAAATTCTCAGAGCTGTCACATTTATAATTAGAACGATCTGATACGACTGGCATTAGTGCGAGGTAGGAACATATCGCTGAGGGCCAAGCAGACAAACTGAACTATTTCTCGCCCTTAAAAAGGGGATTCTTCCAAGTAGAAATGTCAGGGGAGTCACAAGGGCTCTGTGCAAAAGTAGCACCTCTTCATCCCCATACCTACTCTTAGAAAGTCCCGCGCCACTGCCTAACTTAGCCCAGCAGACCATGCCACAGCCCCGAGCCCTGACAACAGCCCCGGCACCCCGTGCCAAAGCCAGATCCTTTTCCAAGTGAACGAGGCCTTTTCCAAAGACGCAGGGTGTTTTGGAGCTACGTGCAACGTCCAGAAACCCCGCAGAAAGACAGCATCTCTGCTGGTGTCACACGTAAAATGCCCCACATAGATAAAAATGAGTTTTGATAAAAGAGTTTGTGGCTGAATCACTACATGCAGAGCCGGCTGCCTTTTTATGTGCTGGTGAAACTATTTTTCAGGTTGTCTGCCCCCATTTTAGAGAAAGAGAAGGAAAGAGAGAGGGAAAGGAAGGGAAGAGAAGGCAAGAGGCAAGGAGGGAGGGAAGGGATGTTACTGTAGCTACTGAATCAGCACACGAACCAGCAGCAGACAAAACGAGAAGGGCTGCAAGGACCCTGGCAGCACCAGCATGTTCAGTGAAACAACAAAATAAGAGTCTGGGAGACAGGAGAAACCCAGAATGCAGATACTTTTTTTTTTTTTTTTTTTTTTTTTTTTTTTTTTTCCTGGAAGAGGATTTATCATGCCAGATTTTGGCTGTCTCTTAATACCCACACCTGGCTAAATACAAATGAAATTAATTTTCCAGCTGCAATCTTTCCACATTTTGCGCACGGTGATTTGCTGAAAGGAGCCCTATCGCAGGGTGTCAAAAAGGAACATAAAATGTAGCACGTAGTATTTTTTGCGAGACATCGACCATAATTACACGAAACCTAACGAAGCTACTCCAGGGAGAAGCGGATGGGGCTGCAGAGCGGAGCGCATGCCCTCTGTGCCCAGAGCACACATTGACCCAGTCAGGTAGAGTGGGAAGGCTACAGGAAATCACATGTACATATATAATAACAGTATATACATGGTAAGAATAATAATCTGCCTGCCAGTCACTGGAATCAGTGTGAAAACTGCATGGAAATGATGATGCTGTGGTCATGGATTAGGCTAGGGGTTCCTACATGACCTGAAACAGCCACTTTTTCCTCCTCCCTCTCCCTTCTGTCCTGAACTAAATCACCATTCTCACAAGTTTTACATCTAGCATCACATGGCCAGGCCTTCTTCCACTATATTTAGTTTTTACTGAAAATCAGTAGAAGCTGCCTGTAACCTAGAGCTGGTGTTGATGCAGACGGGTGGTTAGCACCGTGCAAGTGGTATGTGAAAAGAAGAGTTGGTGATGTACCTGCAGCACAAGTAGGAAAATTATTACTTTGAAGTTAGGGTAGGAGTAGCTTACCAGCTCACAGTCACTGTCATCCAGAGCCCATGTCCGGGCTCTGACGAAGTCTCTTGTTTTAGGGCTTAGGACAGTGAAAAATGGTGCTGTCCTTTAGTCCCTGTCTCCGTGCTGCACCTATAAATGACATCTGCAGGACAGTAATAGTATGCTTTCTGTGAGGGAGGGTCATACTAGAAATGCATTTGGCTTGCTTTCTTGGAGCCAGGTGTGCCCACAACAGGCAGGGACCCCTCCAAAGCAGTCAGAGTTGTGCTAAACAAGCACTGGGTCTTTTACAGTAAAAAATCCACAATTTCGTGAGCAAGTCAGTGCTGAAGAAAAATCCCCTTTGTTGGTATTAAAAGGGCAACTTTCTTTCTGGTATTTTACCTGGCCCCATATTATCAAAAGCATGATAAATTAATGGCTATAACTATGTTATGGCACCTAAAGGTCCCAATTTTTTAGATTTTGCCCTTCTTTGAAATTATTAGACTGTACATTGGCAATAACCCTTTGGAAGATATTGCCCCTTGGAGAAGGCAAGCTAGCACGCTGCCTTTCCTGAGTAAACTAGAGGACACTGACTGCGAGGTGTGCACAGAGCCCTTTCCAAGTACGACAAATGACAACCAATATTTAGAAATGTGCTGAAGAAAACTCTTTGTAAGGGTTGTTTTTTTTTTTTTTTTGTTTTGTTTTTTTTTTTTTTTGCTTTAGTTTTCAGTATTAACACTTGGGCTTGCACCCAATGTTAATCCCTCCCATATTTCTCAGCTCTTGTGTAGAAAACACATCATGGTCGTACAGCTGCGGCATTTTGACGTCCGAACAACATGCTGTACGTGCCACTCGCTGACATTTCATTGACAACAAAGGCCCTAAGCATGGCAGCATTTTCAGAGATGGGATTAACATAATGAACTCCATCTCTATGGGCTTTTCATGGCATTTCTTTATATATAGAAGTTCAAAAAAAGTCCCAAACCAGAAATAAATGTTTGTTTTTTTTTTTTTTTCCGTTTTTTTTTTTTTTTTTTTTTCTAGTCTTTTAGGGCACAGTCCCCTCTGAAATAATGGGATTGTACTGTCCTAAAGCAGAGAACAGTCTGTAAGTACCGGAGTACATTCTTACTTGGAAGGACAATATAATTAGTAAGAAAATTAAGAAGAAAAAAAAGATACTGACATTTCTATGAGGCAAGTATGGGACGTGCACTACCACGACATTATAGCTGACAGCATAAGCTCCAACATGAGACAGAGAAATGAGCAACACTGAGCTTTCCAGCTGGATCTGCCTGCCACCCTGGAACTGCAATCATCCATTCGCAACAATGCAGAACATCAAAGTTTCAAAACTCCTGAAAACACAACAACAAAATTCAACAGATTTTGCTGAATATCAGTTCCAAGTCAACTGTGTGTGCGGGCAGCACGCACAGCCACAGCCACTGAACTCAGCCTGGCTTTGCCAGAAGCTCAGCCCGTATTTACAGGACGGTCCTAAACACAGGGAAGAGAGTAATGCCTTGAGGAGGGATCAGCAATTTTGTCTGCAATGCTCTGATCTTCCCTTCCTAAAACTTCAAGAAAACTCTTCATTGAAAAAGTGCTTGGCAGAGTTTCCATCTCTTCTTGGCTGGGCTCACTAGCCAAGTCTGAAGTACACAGAGCTCTGCTTTATGTTTTCATTTGCACATAAGTAAAACTCCACAATATTCATGTTTGTTTCTCAATGAAATGGAGTAATCATACAGCCTAAATGCAGCTGCTAAAAAAGCAGAGTTTAGATAATTAGGAAGTACAAATTCTGCTTTTTGTGAATTTTCTCCCTCCTTCTGGTCTGTCCCTTCCTAAAGTCCTGCATCCCAGTATGCTTTATTGTAGCCTCTTACAATCACATTAAAATCACCTAGGGATCTATATCAGTAACTTATTCAGACCCTTTTGAGGACGACAATAGATAAACATGGCAATTTAGTCACACCTCAAAAAACAACTTAAAAAAAATAATATTGCAAAGAAACCTTACTAAGAGTTCAGAGAAGAACTGGCAAAAATCCCAAAGGCCACCATTTGCAGGAATAACCTGTTTGCAACTGAAATGTTGGCTTTAATGGCTTTAAATTAACACTTTCAATCTATTTAGAAATAAGAGATGCAAACTCAATACGCCAGTCACTTACCAAAAAAAAATATATATATATGGGGGAAATGTCCCTGGTTACTGTAGAAATTGAGGGTATTTAGCAGCTTTCCTAAAAGTGCTGGCAACAAGCAGAACTGTAACTGAGTTTCTCTGGGAAACCCTATGGTGCTTTCTGAAAACAGAATGCATTTATAGCCCTAGTCCAAATCCCTCCATCGTGGTTCACAACCTTTGCTTATGGAAGACAAGCATGCTACACAGCAGAAGGAGGCAGCACTCATTTCCTGTTGTACTTCTCTGTGACCTGAACCCGCAGTTATACAAGAGTGGGAAGCATGGACAATTCATTCTTAATGCTAGCTCAGTCCTGGCCTCTCCTGGGCACTGGCTGAAAATAATACTAAACCATGCTGAATCATTTACAGTAGCTTTATGTTGTGGATTATCATTCAGAGAGGGCTGACCTGACCCATTCACACTTTTTCCATACAACACCACAAACTGGACTCCAACCGGGCTGTAACCAACGGCACCCATATTGGCATCAGCACAGAAACCATGTAGGAGGCTCACACGTGAGATAAACTGGCTTTGAATTTATCCTTGTATTAAACCTTCAGTAATTGCCATGCCCTTGTCTCTCCTGTCTGCATAGGCAGTGCTTTAAAATTATATGCTACTCAGACATATATGCAGTTTTTTATTTCAAGCAGCTTCCCCACCCTCATTTTCAGAAGGATGCTAGCCATTATGAGAAAATATTTTGTTAATTAATGCATCCAGCAGTTGCACAGGTTTCTAACGCCTTTGCTAAAATAATGGCCCTTTATTCTGCTTCTTCTTCCTTCAGACAAAGTCTGGTCACAAGGCATGGGAACAATTTACCTCCTCCTGCATACACGAGGTGCTGTGCTACAGCACAACGCAAAAATGGGAGCTTCTCAGTCATGCAGGACCTGGTCATATGGCTGCCCACTGAATTCCTGCTCTTTCCACCATCATAAAAGGGAGTACAAGATGCTGTTGCCATTTATATTCCGCTGATTACACAAGCTATTTTCATGGCAGGACTATGCTGCTGCATTCTTTCTCACATGCTGGACAGATTGAGCTTTTTTAGTGGATTCTGGTAAAATGGATGTTGGTTCCGATAGTACAAATTCATCAGGTAGAGAGCTTTTACAATGAGTCATTTTAAGGTAATCTTTGTACACATCCTTTTCAAATAGCTTGAACCCTCTGAGCAATAAAAGAGCACAAAAACAATAGTGGCTGTGAGTGGCAAAGAAATGTGTATAAGGCTGTTTTTGTTAAATGTTCACTCAGAAAACTAACCTC
Organism: Aythya ferina; assembly: GCF_964211825.1. Lineage (NCBI taxonomy): Eukaryota > Metazoa > Chordata > Aves > Anseriformes > Anatidae > Aythya > Aythya ferina. Next base: position 18,651,682 of record NC_140300.1, read on the forward strand.
TGTTTGATGTTAGATGGGATTTTTCTAAGTGTGTTCCTATTCTTACAGCTGTGTTTTTAAACTAAGGGAAATAAAGGTTTTCATTGTGGGGCACTTTCCTTTTTACTAACGATTATCAAGCAGTTATGTTTTCTAGTGAACTCCTACACTAAATAAAAAGAGAATATAGGAATAAATCTTTAAAAAAGAATCAATTTGCTGCACATCAATCCCTGCAGGCCATGTGCTCATAAGTCAATAGTTTAAAATGAAAACATCTGATCAAGGTAATACTGTTAAATACTGTTAAAGGAGCATAAAACTCCAAACTCAATGGTAAAATATAAAGATTATGAAACCTCTTAAAGGAGCCATCAAAGTAAACTATTAAACAGATACATCTGCTTCACACCAGAACACATTCCATCAGTGCCACTCACGATAAATGAGCATTAGGACAAACATTTCATAAACTCTCTGCAGAAAATAGGTTTTTCAGAACATGAGTAATTCAGCTCCAGAAAAGAAGAAAGTAATGTTTTAGCCTTCTGTGCACTTTCTAATCAAGGATCTCCAAGCAATGCAAAATATTAATGATCTAAGCTCATCACAGATCTGCACATTAGCAATTTATCATTCATGTTTTACAGATGGAGCAGCGATGATACACATATGCAGGATGAATTGACTACAGTTACTGAGCGCACTGAGAACCGAGCTCAAGTACCCACCAAAACTCATAATGAATCATTACTATTACTATTACTACCACTATTATGCAGTTGGATTAGCACTTCTCCTTTCCTACCCCTGTGGTTCTCTCTTTTGCAGCCTTGCTGGAAGAGGAATTAAAGTCCCACCTCAGCAGGGCCATCTTTGCAGTCTCACAGCCTGCCCCCAGGAAATGATGCCGATCTCACAAGGCTGCTTTTTTCCAAGACACTCACTTGCACGTGTGCTGTCACTATTGTAGAACCAAAGGGGTTTTTTGTTTCTCTATTGTTTCCTTTTTTTTTTTTTTTTTTTTTTTTTTTTTAATAATTTGAACAAAGAGTGCTCAGGGCCCCTTCTGAGGGATTTTTGAGCCCCTTTCCAAAACCTTCCGGGCCTTTCGAGTCTCACTTGTAATTAGTCTCAACCATATTTTGTAGTCCTTAATCCTTCCGATTGCAGATAGGGTTCGCCAGGAGTTTAAAATGCAGGGAGGAGTTAATATATTAACTGCAGGTTTCCTGCTCCAGACTTCCTTCCTCAACCTTTCTCCCTCTTTTTCTTCCTTTTTTCTTTCTTTCTCTCTTTTTCTTTCCTTCTTCCCTTTATTTATTTTTTGAGACTGAGGTTTTGCAGCCATAAGGGGAAGAGAAATACAGTAGCACAGAAAGGGTGAAGGAAGGGGCAGGAATTCTTCCTCATGCAACATCTTTTTTTTGGGCTTTCTTCCACTTCCCAACACACCAGTGGCACAACATCCACCGGCTTCAGCCACCCAGGGAAAGGCTTTAACACGCCTGATAACGTTGATTTCACACTCCAGCATTTCCCAGTTGCACACAGGAAAGCTGATCCGAGTGCCTAAACTTTCTCAAGGCCTCCAGTGCTTCTCGCAGGCTCTCCCCCCTCCTTGCTGACACAAAATCCCTCATGTTTAGCCTCAGACCCAGCTGGTCTGGGTGCTGGCAGGAGATGAAATCACGCTGCAGACACACTCAGCCGAAGGGAGGGGATGCTTCAAACCGCCCGGCACAGGCGAGACGAAAGGTGTGCCAGTTTATTCACCCTGCGTGGCCTGTTCCTGCCAGACACCCTACACACACACCTCCCCACGCGGCCACACGTGCTCTGGGGAAGCGAGCCGGCCCTTCTGCAAGCACTTCACCTTTAGCTGCAGTGCTGCCGGGGTAATGTGAGCCCTGGGTGCCTTCGCCAGCGGCCCTGGGGATTACTCCCGGGAGCAGGATTACTCACACAAGTAAAGTTACTCATGTGACACGCGTTTCCAGGAGTGGAGCTTAAATCCCTCACGCCTCTGAAGTTACCTGACGGATACCCCACGGGCAGACACCACCACCACCCGCCGGCTCGGGCCGCTGCCCGCTGCCGCTCTGCGTTTCACACATCTGCCAGAACAGCCCGACAGCCACCGCCACTATTGTGCTTTACATAACGCCGCGTTTTTGGCATTGTTTTTTGAAATGCCCTGTGCAGGTGTCAGCCTGTTTAAAGGGTACAATACGTGTGCTCGCCTTGCATTCCTGTTCAATGTGTAAATCATTACCTCTTGGAAAGTATTGCCTTCTCGCTGCTGACATTTATGCAGAACAGTGAGGTCTATTTTGCCAGCTATGACTTCAGTGCCGCTCTCAATAACTTTAAAGATCAACCATAACAAAACAAAAAGGCTTCTGAATTTTATTGGCACATGCTGCCACAAGAAATACAAAATATGTGCAGCTGTCACCACTGATACTTTAATACTTTTTTTTTTTTTTAAAAAAAAAAAAAAGGAGAAAGGAAATCTAGGGGAATAAAAGAGCACTCATAGCCCACAAATCTGCTCTGACCTGCAGGGCCAGGTTAAAACTGCTGAATGATTAAAAAAAATAGTCTTGTCTGAAAGGTGGAAAGCAAGGTAAGCTCAGCCCTCGGCAGGGCACCTTCCGCGGGCGTCATTGACGAACCCAGTCAGCCCGGGCCGAAGGGGTTAATGCCAGACGCACGTTATACCCAGTGATGCCTTAAATAATCATCACATGGCTCCTGTAATCTGTTCCATGCTGTCAGCACTGGGTTAGTCATAATAATATCAGATAAGAGCTGTTCAAAGTGACATACTAACCAACATGAGAGCCACATGACTTTCTGGCTACGCCGCTGCCCTTCACCTGAACTTTGGCTTAGATAGCTTTACCCCGGGACAGCGCGTGCGGCTGTTACGGGGCGCCTGCCTGGAGCTGCCAGGGGTCCCCTCGGGTTTTTTTTAACACCAGCCAGCCCCTAGGGTGAAGGAAACACTTCTGCTGGCGGGGGCATTCGGGGTGACTCCTGCTTTTCGTGCAGCGTTTGCTGCTCGGTGGGCATGTGTGAGTTAGGTCAGGCAAGGCCGGAGAGCGAGGAGAGGGGCGAAGAGGCCGCTGGCTGTGGGGCACCCTGAGGGAAATGAAACTGGGGCCGAGCACAAGGGCTGTAAAGCCTTTCAGCAGCGAGAGCAAATATTGGGCTGGAGAGAAAGCACGGGGTCAAAAGGAGGAATGATTAAAAGGGAAACAGAGAAACGGGTGTGTGAAATCAAAGCTTAAAAAAAAGGGGGGGACAGAGATGGTTGGTATGTGCATTGAAAGGCAGCAAAAGAGAGTGAAAGCATAAGAAAAAACAAGAGGTCCAACTGCAGATCTCTGAAGCCCCTCACAAGGTGCCTTATGTCCATTTCCAGCGACAGGGATCCATCTCCTTCGTCTCCTGTGCCCAGAGGCCAGGCCGGCTGAGGGGGAGCCAATACAACCTCTTGGTACAGCCCTCTGCTGTTTTAGACTGCATTTTTTTTAGACAAGGGACCAGTCTGCTTAATTTTTGAGTGCAAAGTTTCACAAACAGTGGTGACCTGGGGTGGCAAGATGTTAAAAAAAAAAAAAAAACAACAAACAACAAACAAATGAACAAAAAAAAAAACAAAAACACACAAATAATTAACACAAAACAAGGCCTAGCAACTAACTGGCCATGAACTAACTGGGAAAATGGTAAAAATGTCCTGCTCAAACGTGAGGTGAAGGGAAATCTGTTTCTGAGCTCCAATAGATGTGAAGGCATCCTCCTTGACAGGGATGCATCCTTCCTGAGCTGCAGCAGGACAAGACTGCGAGGCGGATAGCGGGACCGCCAAGGAACAAGGAGAGCTGTGCAAAGCCATGGCAGGGTATCGGCTAGGGCAGGGAGAGGAAAAGGAAACGTAGAAAGGGGCTGTTGTGTGAAGGAAGGGGGTTAAAGGGAAAAAAGTAAAACAAAAAATAAATAAATATGAAAGACAGCATTAGAGAGAATTTAAAAGAAAATGGAAAAACAATGACAACAAATATTTTGCTTTTTACTCCTGAATTACTTCTGTCCTTATGAACTGCAGCACACTCCACGTCTACCTCCTAAAACAGCACATTTTGCACCCTCAGGAAGAGATTTGGATTTCGAATCTCATTACGTGCCCAGCTAATGTTCATGTCTGCAATGTCAAACTGCTACTCTGCACTGAACACGTCCCTGTATTAGCCCCCTGTTAAGCCACAAAGGACAGGCTCAAACAAGCTGGGTGCAGCTAGGGCATTCACAAGGAAAGGGAGAGAAGGGGCAAGTATTTGGTGCTCGTCTGCCGCCGGCCAGCTGGGACCGGCTGCCCAGGCTGCTCACCCAGAGCTGGCCTGAAGAGGCTGGAGAGGCTCCTGCCGCCTTCAGGGGATGGCTCAGGCTCTGGTGTGCCAAGAACAGTAATCTGTTTCTCACAAAGATGTTCCTTCTCCGGCACTTGCAGGTCTCCTGGGTATTATATTAATACCTGCTCTGGGTATCGCATTAAACTCAGAGAGGAAAGGAGTGAACACACCAAGACTGACATAAAGAAGCTGGGTTGCCGGCAGCCAGTGGATGTAAATAAATGCCTCTTGGCTCAATTAAAACCTGAATCGCTCTGTGGAAGGATCTGTATCCTTCCCTCTACTGCATAGGGAAACGAAAACAACGATGTTCTTGAGTCCTTAATTTAAGTGGGATAAATCTTGGAGCATAAATTTGGTTCATAAAATTGGATAGCCTACGTTCCTGCATAGTTCTTGTGAAGAATTACCTCTAATACATAACTTGGATATGGTGGGAAGACTACCTAGTGTCATTGCAGTATCCAGCACCCTTTTTTCCTACCTAACTGCAGTGTGAGCGTATTTTCTCTTCTACTGACCCTTGTCAAATCTGGCATTATGTAACGGTTAGATGGATGGAAACCACTCCCTGCTTTTTAAAGACCTCTAGCCCTAGACAGGGCTCTAGAATGCACTCACATCCTCCTCTATGAGATGCTGAAGGTATGATGTTAGCCCTCTTCTCTTACTGAGCTGTGCAGAATTTTGTTCCAAACTATGCCATTTATTATTCATTATTATTTAATGGGACCAAAGAATGCAATATGTGTAACCAAGAAATATGCCAAGTAATGTTCTTTCCTTTAATGGCTGGATCAAAGGGAAGTTTATGAGGCTGGTGCTGGCTCAGCCAGTAGTGGCATTTGCCCCAGATCCTCCTCTTCAGAGTCGAGCTCTACTGCAGCACACCTTGCTAAAGCACACTTTTAAAATCAGGGACCAAAAGGTGTGTCAGGCATCTGAAGTTTACCCATCTTCATGAGCTGTTTTTCCCTTTCCAAATAAATGCTTTTGGAAGCCATTCCTCTAAGCCAACTTGCAGTAAGTGCTTAACATAGCATCTTGGGTACTCAGAAAGCAAACAGTCCTTGGAGACCGCTCTTCCTTCTCACGCTGTAAATGCAGGCTCTGGGTGATGGAAAGGCTCTGAGACGTGCCAGGAAAGGGACAATTTTCTGATTTCTCTCCTTTCTCCTTCAGTCACCAGCTGCTTTATCAACAACCAGATCCCAGCCACCCCCCTCCTCCCCGTAAGATTTGTAAACGTCTCCGGAAAAGTTGTAAAACTAGCTCTAGCAGGATACGCGTTCACACTAATGCTGAAGACTCTCAACTGTGATAATTTAGCAGATCATTAATCCCACTCTCTAAAGGAGCCTGTAAAGCAGAACTAAATACGCAAATCCTCTTGTGCTTTAAACTTGCATCTGTCTGTCTGTCCATCCAACTATCTATCTATTGTGGTGGAATTCTCCTAAGATCATACTGTATTCTAATCCACTAATGTAGCTCAACTGGAGCATACAAGATTAAATTAGAAAGAGGAAAAAAAAAAAAAAAAAAAGATGTAAAAATAACGTGAAGTCCCAGGCTACCAGAGGCCCCGGTACCGTGGGTAATCTTACAGACAATGACCTCCACCACACGTGCAGAAAGAGGGTGCGCGCAGCATGGGGGGGTTGGTAAATTAGCCCTTTATGGCCACGCACTGACATTCAAGCACCGATTACTGTAAGTCACAAGTGCAAATGAGGTGGGTGGCCTCTTTCTAGCCCACTTCACTGCACTACAACACAATCTGGCGTGACCTCCAATTCCTATTCAGGACAGTGAATGCTGTGGTACCAGGGGGTTTGGGTATGCTGGCATGGCTGCAGGTGGCATGCTTGTGCAGTAACTACCCACACTGTGCCTGGGGCTAGACATTTTGCTCACATGAGCAATAAACTCTCTAAATCAAATGTAACTAAATGTATGATTTACTATTTGCAGCTATTCTAGCATGGAACTATTCCTGCTTTAACTCAGATTTTTTTTTTTTTTTTCTGGCTTTAAATCAGAATCCTAAATGAACATTTAAAAATGTAATGATCTTTGCTCCTTAAAAATTGCAGTATCAACGTCTATGGGGCACCTTCACAGCCAGCACTGCAGTGATTTTTAAGATGCAGCACAAATGATAGAGTGCTAACAAATGCGAAGTAACATTGCGGGTGAAAGCTCAACAAACAATCCTGGACCCTACTCTATGTACATCAAGTCCAGGTGGAAGAAATGTCCCCCATCTCCTCTGCAACTCTGCAGAGCAGAGTATGGTACAAAGAATATGCAAAGCTCACAGAACCTAATCCAATGGAAAATACCAGCTCCTGCTCAAACCATAGGAGCTCTGGAAGGCGAGAGACACCTTATTTCTGTTCAGGGGAAAAAGGGGCACTGTGCAGATGGGGAAGACCCAACTTCAGCAGTTTGTGTCAGGGAATAACAGATTTATTCATGGCTGGAAAGCCCTGTGGGGAGCTTCAGCAATCTTAAGGCTGGAACTAACACTATCTCTACAGCAGCCACAGGACTCTGCTCCTGTCTGGAAGTGCAGCTGATGCTCCCATATGGGATTTAGCTGCTGGCAGAGAAACTCTCTGATTTGCTACAGAAACCTCCATTCTCCTCCCTCAGCCACTTCAGTGCACTGTGAGGAGAGCTACTCATCTAGGGAGACCTAATGGGCTGTGCCTGCATCTTCCACCTTTAAAATCTTCCTGTTTCCTCACCGAAAAACTTATGCCTAGAGTATTCCTCCAAGAGACTTGTGGTCTAAGGGACTACTTGGGCTTAAAGAAGGTTCCTGTCTAAGGACCATCTCTGCCTTCTCATTGCCCCAAGTAGGAACTGGTACGTTCCTATACGGAGCCTGCCACTGGACTTGAAACATCAGACTCCAACAGGATGTTGGCTGACACCTGTGGCTGTACCATGGTGTCTTGAGCGCTGTGGAAATCACCAAAAAACCACCACAGGGTACTTGTTTGTCTGTTTAGGCTCACTTGTACATTTACTTGTTTATACTCAGAAACCTGCAAGCATTCCAGTGACCAAGCAACATCATCCAAAATCCCATTTAGACTTTTTCCTTCTTCACAGCCTGCTACAGCCAATTTCCTCTTCTCATTGTCCATGCCAAGATGGTCTAGGCCTAGCTCAGCGGTTTGGGCCTCACTTTGGAGCCCAGTGATGATGGGAGTAGAGCAATGTTTGAATCTGTTTTATGTCAGACATACAAGACAAGACAACAGGAGCAACTGCTTTATGAAGGCATATAGTTACACAGGCAAATGTGAATGGCTATTGTTTCTGCTACTGAAACCAGAGATGTATTTGGTACACAGGTGTCATCAGGGCTTTGGCATACTGGCACTCCCACCTCGTGCAGGGGACTTGGCTTTTGGTGGAGGTGTTTGGTGGAATAGGAAAAGGAAAAATGCATACATCAATGTATAT